>NW_027112640.1:2531926-2562725 GCF_000696795.3 Halyomorpha halys | reverse complement strand
GTTTTTTTGTAAAAAGTTAGTTATTAAGTAATAAAGATATGCTTGTAGGCTTTAGATGCTCAGCACAGGAAAGCTGTGGCAGATATGATTCACAAAATGTCTGAGGATGCTCAGTTCATCACGACCACTTTCAGGCCCGAGCTGCTTCAGCATGCCAATAAGTTCTATGGTGTCAAGTTCAGAAATAAGGTAACCACATTTTCTTTACTTTATTATATATTAATTTTTTAATTACACAAATGAGGATGTATTTTGAATTTCAGGTGAGCCACGTAGAATGTGTAACACGTGAGGAAGCATATGATTTCGTTGAGGATGACACAACGCATGGGTAACAAGCTTTTATCCAAGAAAAAATTATTTTATTACTGTTTGTATTTAATGTTAAGGTGGCCAGTTACGTAGGCCCATGTGAGGGAACTTTTAAAATTTGACTGTAAACTCAGTTAAGTACATAATTTTGTACAGCTGTTAATTTTATATCAATTTAAGTTACATAATTAATGTATATTTGATTATTAAAATATATAGTTTTTGTTTTTATTCTGTTGTTGATTGACTGGTACCTCTTAGTTTTTCATTCAAACCTTATCATTGAGATCCATTTGGTATCTACACTAATACTGAATTTATAAAAATCAAAAAAAAAAAAAAAATGAAACTTTTTACTCAAAACGCAGCAATTACATATATATATAACTATAAAATATAATTTAATATTTGCAGTTCTGATGAAGACCTGCAATGTGGGTCAAAATAGTAAAACAGGTCTTTCATCATAACAGCCTCTTTATTATGTTTGAGAATGATTTTAGCTATTGTTTCATAGTTGCACAATTAAATTAGTATCAAAACAATCGAGTGAAAGGAATAGATAGGTCCATCTAAGATTAAATAATCAAATATAAGCCCTGAGGTTATTTTTATTTATTGATATAATGTTAGATAAAATATCATAAATTACATAATAAAAATAACAATAATTTCAGACAGCCTTTAAAGGACAGATTATTTTAACAAATTATAACTAATTAAAATATACATAATTAAAATAAATGGATATCAAATTTAAGTTAAAAAATGGATGAGTGTTGAAAGACTTATTCAATTTAATTAAAAGACTTTAAAAGTACTTCATAATGATGAGTCAATATTTTGAATGAAATAAAATATGTTAAAAATTTAGTTGACTTGCTCAGAAACAAAATCAACTTTTTTTCCAGCTTTCTTTACTATTTCCATCACTTCATCAGAGGACAAGCTCGAAGAAGTGACTTTAACTGACTGTGTTGGCAGGTCTATTTCAAAACCTCCCACTCCCCTATCTGGAAAAGAAAAAATAGTTAACTTAAAAATATAAATAGAAAGTAAATTAAAAACATGAACATAAACCTTTAGAAAAATCATGGAGACTTTGTCGATAAAGAGCACAATGTCCATAGTAATAATCCTTGATAATGGGATATCAGGCTTCTAATTCGACCATGTTCCTAGACAGGAAATATGGGATGCATTGGAAGATAACATAATCCCACAAAATCTCATAAGTGCAATTAAGGCAGTATATCAAGACCCTAAGTGAGTAATAAGGCTTGCTGGCACTGAGTCCGAACCACTCTATTTCTTTAGGGGAGTTAAACAAGGCGATAGCGTGAGCCCTCCGCTATTCATAATTTTCATGAATGCCATTTGGAAATTTTGTAAAAGGGCACCCAGAGAAATAGTAGGGTACTGGAACATGACCCCAGTGTTGGCACAGGCAATGATATAGGCAGATGATGAGGTTCTAGTATCGGATAATGCTGAATCTCTCTAGGTTGCTCTGGTTGAGTGGCAAGAAGAACGACGACTCAGAGGTATGCAAATCGATGCCACCAAAAGCAAGGTTATGTGTGTTGGAAGAAGAAATGAAGATCTCAGAATCACTTGCAACGGAGAGACCCTGACACCTACTGCTATCTGGGAACAATGATCTGCAAGGATGGAAGAATAGACCAGGAGGTCATAAATAGGTCATGGAATATTCTACCAGATATCCATGACACTCATTGGAAAGCAGGAGTTGAGCAGGAAGGCGAAGATTCTGCTATTCAAATCAGTTTTTCTCCCAATACTATTATACGGATTGGACAGCCCTGGACCGTCATGCCAGCAAGGTTGTTTCTGCGGAAATGAGATTCCTACAGAAAATATTAGGAAAAACCAGGCGAGACTGAATAAGGAATGAAAGGGTGCGCGAAGAACTAGGAGTAAGATCCATCCAAGAGGTGATTGAGGAAAGACAGGTGAAATAGTTCAGGCATGATAGCAGAATGGGAGATGACTGTAAACCCAGGTGGCTTGTAGAAGCAAGACCAGGAGGAAGGCGACCTCAAGGCAGGCCAAGGCTCTGTATGTTGACCTGATTGAGAGAATTGACACAGCGAGAGGAAGCTCCATGCCGGAGATGAGAAGGCTTTTTTTGGAAATGAAGTATGTTCATCAGTAGATTCATGAAGGGAAAAACATTTTTAATGGATCTTTTATCTATTTCACTATTTTTTGGAGACATAGAAATGGTTATTGTGAGAAGAAACATTAGTCAAATAATTATATTCCCCTGTTTTGATATGGAAAACCAAGTGCAGGTTATAAACTATAATCTCTGATTTAATTTTTAAACATAAAGCAGAGAATTTGGACAAAATAACTGTTTACAACTAATTTAGTTGTACTCTATGCATTTTAAAATAATAAACAAATGTAACAATCCTCTCCGCTCCAAAGCACTAATGAAAGAGCATATAAATAAAGGAAGCCATCATAAAGTTTCCCCAAAGGAATTCATAAATAAATAGAAGTCGACTTCCCCCCCTCCTCCCCGGTCTGATTTAAACCAGCACAGTTCCAAGGTTGATACAGACGATGCCTTAACTCCCTCGGCTACAAACGACCCATGTAATTTAACATTATAAAAACAGGGACAATAGTTTCATGGAACAACACACCTTAATCATTATGACATGATTTTACACCTTAAGTCTGTATCCCTAACCCTAAATTGTTAAATCAGAAACTGATAGTGTCTCAGTTTCCCATTTATTTCAATAGTAAACAGAGTCTTTTATATATATATATATATCTACTAACAATATTTTCAGAATAAAAAAAAAGGAAAGAAAATACCTCTGTGCTTGTCCAGGACCTTCTGGAGGGCATTGGAACATCCTTCACATGACATTTCTACTTTAAAACTGAACACCTAATCAGACAAAAAAAGATTAGTAAAACTGTGAAATATGAATGGTAAAGAATTTGCAATCCTAAAATTTATTAAATATATTTTTTTTTATGTTTAATTACTAATTTTTTTTTGTATTTGAGAAATAAGGAAAAAAAAATATACAGCTATTTGAATCTTACATTTTTTTCTTTTTCACCTTCCTCCCGCAATTAAGTAAAGAAAGTATTTGTATTAGTAATCAGGTCAAATTTTTGATGAGCAGTTCGCCACAAATCTAAGCTTTTCAGGTCTCCTTGAGTCTACTAAACTCGTTTATAACCATTGGTTTGTAGCATAATTAACTCTTCATCAGGGGAACCAATTTTGTTTGCAAATTTTTCTGTTTTGTTAGACTTAAACCTCTGCTATTGTACATAATCAAGGATCATTATGTACAATAGCCTATTTTGAAGAAAAGTAAAAAAAATCATTTCCCTATTACTCAAACAGTATGGTAATTAGCTATAGAATCACTTGAAACAATTAAATTTAAAAAAAAATAATCGAAATAGTTTCAGCAAAGACATGGCATATTTTATTTTTCACCAATTTTTAAAAAATATTTTATTCTTTTCACCAATTTTTAAAAAGTATTTTAAAGTTTTTATGCACTAATTCCAATAGAAATACATTAATATTTTATCAACTCACCAAATAAATCTCTAATTCTCCGGGATCATTCCAGACGCTCATTTAAAAGATAACTTAATTGTCTGATAAACTAAATTTAAAAAAAAATTAAGGTTATATGAGTGGGCACAACAGATATTTTACGTTGTAACTTTTTCAGTGACTTAAAATTCATTTATAAACTTGATTAATTTTTTGTCATACCAACCCATTATAAAATGTGATGAATAAACCATCTTACAGATTAGCTAATTTTACAAATAAATTATATAAAGGAAATAATCAACAAATACAATAAATATAACTTATTATGCCTCAGAGATTTTTCATTTAGTATACAGTAAATTTTAAAAAATAATTAAACTACTCTAAATTATTAATGAATTGGAAATTACCTTTTCTGGCATTGTTGCAGGACTACTGGCTACTACTTGGTATCTAGAACATAGAAAATGGCTAATCTAATCTAACAAATAACAGTGAGCTTAAAACTTACATCTGAAAGTATAATATAACAGATATGTTAAAAAATAGATAGTCAAAGAATTTAAGGTTAACCCCACTTACAGAGATAAAAAAAATTATGAAAATTCATTATTAACTTAAACAAGACCAAATTTACATTTATAATAATATCAGCAAACCATTTCACCACCGATTGGGACTCATTTTAATATGATCAGTTTTAATTACATAGTCAATATTAGAAATGATTTGGGTAACTATTCATATAATTTTAAGGAATTACTCTAGTAACGTTGTGGAAAAGATGAGATGATGAAGGACAATATTTTAAGTGTCGAGACCAAAAAGTAAACACATATCATATCCATTAAAAATATAAAAGGGCACTGAATTACCAAATTACATTAAAAAAATGTGGCTATTTTTGTAAAAAAAAAAAAAAAAAAAATTGTTTAGGATAATTACATGAAAAACAAAGAAATTATATTTTATTCGCAATGACATTATTTTTCTCCTAAATCAATACCAAAATCTATTCATTAATATTCACTGAAATGGCAGAGAATGGTGAAAAATAAATAAAAAAAGCTTTTCATACATAAATAATCATGTAAAAAAGAAAAACAACCCAGAAAGCAATCAATGGAAGAATTTCAAACACTACAACAGATTAAGATAAATTAATGATCCTGAAAATATTTTTACCTTTCTGAGTAAAATTTAACAATAGAATGATTTCAGCAGGTAATACAAAAAAAAACTTATAGAAATCACTCAAAAATAAGAAAAATCATTTGTTGTTTTTATGAGCATACATATTTTTTATGTATATCATATTGTACAGGCCTTTATTAAATATATATTTACACCGTTTGTAAAATAATCTATAATTAGGTACATATTTTGTACAAATTTTCAAATATAGTACCTAAAAGTACATAGCTCATAGATCATTTCATTTTCTCTTGAAAAAGAAACTGTAACTGATTATATGCTTAGTAATGCTAATGATGAAATTTTTCTCTAAGCCAAATTTTATTTAAGAAATCTAAGTTTGTTAATAAGAAGTTTTGACTATATTTCAAAACAAAATTTACATAACTGAAATGGTATTTTTACAAAATTATCACAAATGATCAATTTAAAAAAGAAGAGTGGAAATTGGACTGATTGCTAACAATCAAAAGGTACCAATCATTACTTGTAACCTTTCATAAATAAATTAAGTGACTACCAACAAGATTTATTAAAATTCATTGGGATACAATAATTTTATAAATACAAATTACTTTCTTTTGAGATTTAAACAAGCAATAGGGTAATATAATATCAAAACATTTGAGTAAGTTAATTTAAATAAATAGAACAAAAGAGGTACAAAGAAATAAATCAAATCAGAGAAATATAAATAAATAGTAAATCAATATTGAATTTAAATTCTTAAGATAGTTAATATTAAATTATTAGGTGTTCTAGAAGATATAACAGATAAATGTCTTACTAAAACAGAAAGTAGCTAATAACTAGTTGACCTCACAAATAATGAAAGAATACTGATATTTTTTTTTTCCCCACAGTCCTTTTTAACAACAGTCCAACAGTGATAAATCATGTGTCTGCCAGATTAGATATATCGGGTCACTTCTATATCAATTATTATTAATTTATTTCCTATAACCAAAATAATATTTTAGTAACATTTTTATTAGATTATTTAGCTTTTTATTGCAGCACTATTGGAAATTTAAAAGTTAAATTCAACATAGTATATTGATGTCTATGAACATAAATTTATATGACATATTAAGATAAATGGAAATCTATTATAAATACCCAGTAAAGTAGGTTTGCTAAAAATTCATTCTAACTTACTTTTAATATTAAAACAGGAAAAAATTGGAGTATCCATGGTTTAACTTGTTACGTACTCACACTATGCAAATGATTAGCAAACATATTTGTTGAATTTAATTTAATTTTATTCACTAAGTATTGTGATGTTTCTCAGAACAATGTATGTTATAATTTATACCATATTATAATGGAGGTCAAATCTTAATTTCACCTCCATCTATGTCTTTCTATTATTATATCTGGTTGATAAAAAGTGGCAAAAAATGTTTTAAATTTTATAAAAGTTAAATGGCTCAATATTTTTACTGAATTATTTTATTGTACTCAACATATTATTAAACCTCTAAAATTTTACTTCTTTGCAAAAATTTTTTGCTGAAATGAATTTAATGAATTATTTGTTCCAATACTTCCGTAATCACTAAACTCAACTCATTTTGATAAATTTCAAAACAATAGTTGTAAGCTAACCTTCAAGTTAATAAAATGATAAGGATAATTGACAATTGTAGTGATAATTAATATTCTTTCTTTAAGTTCTGGTGAAGTCGGTGACTAATTTTTTATGGTACCTGATAATATTTCTTAATAATAACATATCCAGTAATATTTTTTCAGTCTTTTCTCAAGTAGTATTGATATAACATTGATCTCCCAATACATTCTTTATTGGATGGAATATGTGAAATCTAACCAATAATGTATCTCTACAAATAGACTTCTATTCATTTTTAAATATTTCCAACACAACCAATAATGGATTTTAGTTAAAATTTACACATACATACTTCCTCATATTATATTATCCCTTGTCACTTCAAAAAACAAACGGACTACTGTTTCCTGAAGTATTCTCGAAATTAACAAACTATATCTCTTCTCATATTCTATTACCAAATCACAACACTCTAGCTTTCTTGACATTAAACCCTCCACTCTCGCCCTCCGTGGTAGCCTTACTTATCTGACTTCACAAACAGACAATTATAGCGAGTAGGTTGGTCGATGTATGACATGTCCCAATCTCACAAGAGTAGATCATAACACAAAAAAAAGGCAAACCTTCCCTGCCGGACCTGCCCCGCTAAGACTCCCGGGGATCGATGGTCCTATATCACTTTTGAAATATTAGCTTAAAACGGGAAGAGGAAACTATAAGATAGTTAAATTGAGCAATATTTAAAAAGTGCCTGAAATTGAAAAACGGCATTCTAGCGGGTCAACTGAACTCATTGGCAGCAGAACTTCATTCTTATCAGCTCTGACGAAGCCCTGCAAAGTGGGGCAAACCATTGGTTAACAATAAATGGTTTTTAGTTACTATTTTGATACCTTTATTGACTGCCACCTAGACTATCTTCCTCCAATCTACTTCATACGGTCAACTATCTTCTTCCAATATGAATAAAAAAAAGAGTAATTAACACTGTTAGTAGATTTATAATTTCTAAAATACTTATAATTTCAAATATTTTTTATACTTTTTTAGAGGAAAGTTATGTACTGTTGAGGCACTACTTATTTCCAATTGATTCTCGAGAGTTACATTAATCAGTACATTGAAATATTTATAGACTTTATATTATAAAATATGTGTTAGACATGGTGATGAATAAATATCTGTCATGTGTATGAATAAAAAATGTAATAATAGAATGAGGTGATTGTCAATAAGGCCTTTAAAATCACCTTCTATTCATTTGTTGTTTTTTTCTTATCCTTATTTAGTATTAAAAAAAAAAAACTCATATGAATCATAATTGTTAATGTCCTTTTACTGCCATAGTGGCATTTTAAGGAAAATAAGCCAGCCCTGTTGAAGGCAGTAACACTTTAGCAATAGTATAGCCGATAAAGAACAGGGAGAGACCGCTGCTGGTAAAATTTTGTCTATGATAAAGAATAACTTTATAAATGAAAATACTCTACCATGGAAGTTTGAGTCTGTGAGTATATACTTTGATATGTAATTAAAAAAATTGTTCCTGAGGAGGACATTTTAGCCAAAACGTTGAACATTTTATTAATTAAGGTCGGTAAAAGAATTTTACCTTAAAAACTAAAGATATTTCTTTTTAAAAAAGGTTATTTCATATTTCTTTCGTTTTCAATAGATACAGAGTAACAACATTCAAGAAACGTGTCACTTATACCATAACTAATATTTCACTAAAAACACACATTTATCCCCATTCCCTCCCATAAAATGAAGGTTCCACAGTGATGGTAATAGTACTTCCAACTATCAAGCAAATACTAAACTATCAGTACTGTTGCACAAATGAAAGTAAGATAAATTACACAAGTGAAATGGCTGCAACAGCTATAACTATTACTGTCACTATCAACATCACTGCAGAACCACCACTTTAAAAATATTCTTCCACATAATTTGTATAGACTCTTTTGATTTTCTTGTCATTATAAAGGAAATGTCTTTACAAAGTTTCAGAATAGGACCAATTTCTGTAGATTTGGAGTGTAGTAGATAATTAGCCATAGAATTTGGTGTGGAGTAATCATCAGTGGCCACCTTAATTATGCACTCATTGATGAAATTGCTAACAATGGAAAATACATCATTAATTAATCAGATCTTAGCACATAAAATGAATCTATCACTTGCTTAACAGAAATATTCTATAATAAGAAAGTATACTTTCATTAACAACATAACATTTATTTCGAAAATATACGCAAAATTACATTGAGCAATATAAATGAAAAATTAATGAGAAATCATCTCAACAATATAGAAGCACCGCTAAGAAAAGAACTGTTATGCATGTAATTAAAAGTAACAGCAACCAATTAGAACAAATTTAAGAGGTAACTCACAATGTATCATTAGTTTCTCTTGATAGGCACTAATTTAAGAAGTCCTAAGTACGACAGAACAATTTAAATTGTCAAAAATGACAGTTACCTCCCAGAGAAGAATGGAAATATCTTTCAGAAGTTACCAGCGCACAACGACTCAACAATGGGACTATCAACACAGAGCAGATCCAGCTATAATCTGTTCTACAATAAGGTTGCGTAAGGAGAAAGGGATATCTTGATCTCTTAACTTACGAAACATTTTTAATAACCTTTCTCCTTAAATCATAGAGAAATAATGTAATGAACAAAGTTAGGGAAGTGGGGCAGTTACCTACGTCCTTTAAACATTTATTTATTAAAATTATTTTGATTAAACGGTTATTAATCATGTTTTGTTACACTTCATAAAATTCAATTAATATAAAATAAACTTCAAATATCTCAAGCTCAATTAAGAAGTTGTTACGATCGCTTCAGTTACTAAAACTAGGATAGGAGGGTATGATTCTCAGGATTATGATTTTACCCGTTACATCATCATCACATATTCACTAATTGTCAAGTAAAATATGACAAGTACGAATGGACATATTTTGAACGATTAAAAAAGAAATCTGTTCAGTGGATCATCTCGTATTCACTATTCCTATTGGGTACATAATTTAAAACAAATGTGTAAGGAAAAGAAAAATTTAATGTTTTAATTGTTTATTAAAACAATAAATTTTTGACAAGGTATCATTATTTTAATTTAAAATAAGCGATAAGAAGAATAAGAACTAACATGCTACAAGAACAGAGGGATTTTTTTTCTGAACCCTATAAAAGAGAAAACACATTAAATTAATAGGTTGTGTTACGTATGGTTACATAATTCGATTTGGTAACTACCTTTTTCTACCATTGGTATTTGAAGGTGTACATTGAGATACTTATCTGGTGTTATAGTGTGTCCGTTCCATGTGGATTCGATTATTAAAAAATTGGAGGTGAGGCCTGGGATCTCCCTCCTCTTTGCCGAATATAAGAAGGTCCTGTTCTTCAAGGGTTTGCAATCCTATTTGGAGAGGAAGCTCGGTGAATACTAGTACACTTTTAGACAAGAAAGGTATAACACCGACCAAATATTCAGCTTCAGGACGATTTTTAAACGAAGGTAAGAATGCAAGATTAAAATACACCCTCTCTTTGTCGATTTCGACACAGTCTACAGTAATGTAAATAGAAAAGAATTGTATGTGGCTCTGAAGCATATTAAGATTCCCAGTAAGCTCATAAGCCACGTTATGCTACCACTGAACAACGTTAGATATATGGTCCAAATCATTGGAGATAAGTCGGAAGAATTCCCCCATGAAAAGGACTTCATTAGAGAGAAGCATTAGTCTACATTCTTTTGAATCTTACGCTTAAAGATGCCTCCACACGTTTCCCGAACAATGGCTAATGCGTGCATACGCAAGCGTGTGAATGGTCGAATGTCGGTTTTTAGGCACAAATCAATGGCGTTTGTACTGTATCCACACATTTGTTTTCAGTTTGCATTGTTTTATAACTGCCAAAAGATGAATATTTGTGATATCTGTGTTTTAATTAATTGAAGAATTTCCTCAATCTATGGATTCAATAATTAATTCTTGTTCAAGGTTGTTTATTTTAAAATTCTGTTTAAATACAATGTTTCAAATCTTGTTAATTAACTTTCGCAGTTTATTTTTGTTTTAAAATATCACGTATATTGATTTATGAAGACATTATATATAATTAAATGAAAAAGTTTCTAATAAAAATTCTAGAACCAAGGTTGAATTTATAGGTTATGTAGTACTATTTATATAAATTTTTGTCATTAACAAACGGCATAGCTAATGTTTAAGTTTCTTTTAATCTCGCTTATCTTTATTTTGATTCTTTTTATAATGAAAATAAAGTAAATAGAATAGCCGCAAAAAATTCAAAAGACCAATACAAGCGCGTAGACACAGACGTTTGTTGCTTCCTCGGTTTACCAACCATTTGTACAAGTCTTAGATTTGCAGTAATTGGCCAATGTGTAGATGCAGCATAAGAAAGTATGCTGGTCTACATACTAATTATTTATATACCTGTACCGGTCCAGGTTTTCGCGAACGACATAATTATTATGGGACACTCATTCTAAGATGAATCGGATGCAAGAAGTGGAGTCTGCAAGAAAAGTTGGTTTGGAAGTTTACACTGCCCAAACCAACTATTAGGTTATACTAGAAATGTCAAGGGCTGGAGACCTTTGAAGAGTATCAACACGAGAAGACAAAGATTTGGTCTAACTCAATTCATTGGTGACTCAAGACAACACCTCTGAACAAAAAGTCCGGATTTTATCTGCAAATTGGTGTTATTCTCCCAATTAGGAAGTTCCAAAGATCAAATGTGTACAGAGTACATGTGTACTAATGTAACCCTGCAATATATGCACAATGCCGATAAGAACATTACTCCACATCCTGGGTTTTGAACAGGGAATCTTAGTCTTTAAAAGATGAATAGTTAGACCTATCTATGGTAGTATTAACCTAAGAGAGTTCTGAAAATTTTCTCAAAATCAGATTAACAGTAGAATGTGTTGCACCTGTCGCATGTACTTTAGTAGACAGACAGGAACCATATTTATTCCATGACAAATTAAACATAAGACGCCTGTAAAATTTTTCTATTGTGAGAAAAAAAAATGTTTACTTTCTGCGTAAGTAGAAAGCTTCCTTATACCTTTAATAGTGAGTAATCAAAACTATAAATATGAAATTGTACAAATACAAATTAAAACTTTAGTGTAGAGTACGTACTTCAAGCAAGATTAATACCTCAAGACATTTTTTTAATTTTTGGTAACTTGGAAAATTATTACACAGAAATCATCATAATACCCAATTGAAATGCTGAAAAATCATAAAAGTTCCGAATAAAGTTAATACTCCAATAACATCCTATAAAAATATTTAATAAAATACTTAAAGGTATGGTTAAAATACTTAGCATTGTATAGTTCGAAATTATGCTGGTTCGAATCTTTTTTTTTTTTAACAAAGGATAGATTTATTTATTGATAGATATTACAATCTGCCACACAGTTGTGGGCAATAGGTAATAGTGATGATTGATCTCATACATACTAAAATAAAATAAAATAAAAAATAAAATAAAATAAAGTAAAAAAATAAAAAAAACTCTCTTAAAATATATACAAACAAAAGAATAGACAAGATGAACATAATCAAACTATCTGTGGTTCGAATCTAGCCTTAACAAATTTACGGATTTACTTTACTTCTGTTTCGAGATGAACCCGCGGATTAAATTTTGAACATTTCATTCTGGGTTGAATAGAATAGTTACCAGATAGCTAAATGTCGTAGCTGTATTGCTTGAGATCGTTCAACCACAATAAACAAACATATAATTTAGCAAATATTGACAGATTCAACTTATTAATAATACTAATTAAACAGTTAGTATCTTGGTAACTTATTTATTAAATCGGATGAGTAAAGAACTCCTGAAACATTAAGATGGCCACTGACGATCACTCTATGTCAAATATTCCTTACTTATCTATCAGTTGAGGTCAGATTGATAACATCAAAAGGTACGAGAGATAAGACCATTTGCTTAGTCAACAAGTAATTTTAGAGTTGCCAGCTCTCCCTATTCCCATGATCAAAAATCCAATATAAAATTGTGGAAACCTATTGCTTTATTATTATTTTTTTTTATAAACAAAGAATAATGTATGTCTAAAAAGGATACGCAAACGACCAGACCACAATAATGCTCTAAAATTAGCATGAAGATAAGCACATCTTTTGTCTTTCATAGCTGGTGATACTCCAGATCTAGAGTTATCAATTTGAATAATTCTTGTACTAAATTTAATAATGTGCCTTAAAGTAGGACCTAGGCTCATCATTTGAGCCTAAAACCTCTCAACAAAACATTAAGACGTATAAGTCTACTTCCACACATAAGCTTCGAGGTAAATAGAACAATCCTGGGGTTAAAGAGGCCAATCGCTATAATAGGGTGTCTCCATAAATAAAGAAAAGTAAAATCGACCTCGATCATGTAGGCAAGATATATCAAATCAATTATGTAGAGACAAAACCGTTCGAAGTTGTGTGATTAAAAAACGTTAGGCATTTATTCAAAGAACATTGAAGAAAATGCCATTTAAAATAATGAGTAAGCGGTATCATTCCTTTCCTATATACATTCAAGATTTATTAATTGATGAACATAGTATTATTAAAGCTGAATTATCAGATGCCCTTGATAGGAGGTTGAAATATATGTTCAATATATTTGATGATTCTATAGTTCATTAACTTCGACCAAAATTAAAAAATGGTATGATGAAGAAAATTTTTATCTTCCGTAGAATCTAATCGTATCTGACTAAATTCAATTAGCTTTTTACGGGTGAACGTTGACTGTTCCTTTTTTATAATTTTGAAGTTCGAACTAATGTACCAAGGTATCCTATATCCTAATTAAGTTCGTACTGAGTAATTGCTGTTTTATGACTTGTGTTTTGTGGTTTCATGTAAGATTTCATGTGCAGTCTGATGCTAAACACTTTATATCTAGGGTGTGAATAGCGAGCAGGAAGGTGGCAAATGCCACTGGTCTCAACCCCAAGGATGTCTCGAATTGAAGACAAGGAATTGTTTTTATCATTTATACATGTTAATGGAGACTTTTTTTTGAGACGACAATAGCTCTTTCTTCTTCCTGCCTTGGTACATAGCAAAGGAGTTCAGCCGCTGAGGATTTTATGATTATTTATTGTTGGTCCAATGCAATTTTTTCTTTCTTTCAATTGAAAAATTGAAATTTTTAAGGTAGTTGATTCCAATTAATTAGCCACTCATAAGGTGGTCATTGATGATTACACCGTTCTAGCCACAGCACGCCAAATGGAATATGGAAGATTTGTCAGTGTGAAATCCTGTATGAATCTTTTTGGAGTGATGCAGACCATAATTCTAACGGTCCCATTTGTGCTTAATTTTTTACTATTAATCATGTTAAAAAATATAAGTATTAATTAATAGTAAATAAACATTTTTAGTAGGTTTATAATTTCTAATATACAATTTCTATTATTTTTAATATATGTATACTCCCCAAAGGGTATCTTGAATTGCAGTAAAAATATATTGGTATTTTCACATAAACATTCCTAAAAGATGCCATATTACCTAATGTAAAATTAAAATATTCGGATAGGGTACAATCTAAAGAAGTAATGGTTGGATAAATTCTCTTGGACTCGTCGACCATTTTTCTCCTTCCTGCCTTGATACATTTGATTACCATAGTATAGGCGTTGAGTCGCCGAGGGTTTTAAACTATTTGTAAATGTACTTTGAATATATCACTATAATAATAAAATATAGTATCAAATAATATATTCAATGTAGTAATACAATTATTAATATTGGAAGATTATTGATTGACCGTGAGTAAAGATGAAAGGAATATGGTCCGGGTGCGGTCAAAAAAACTCAAATAGTAGAATTATACTATTTTATTGAGCCAACGTTTCGCCCCACGTTGCAGGGCTTCGTCAGGGCTAAAAAAGATACAAACATTTTTGTATCTTATCTTAGATACAAACAGTGTTTGTATCTTATTTAGTCCTGACGAAGCCCTGCAACGTGGGGCGAAACGTTGGCTCAATAAAATAGTATAATTCTACTATTTGAGTTTTTTTGACCGCACCCGGACCAAATTCCTTTCATCACAATTAATAATATTGTATTATTATAAATAACATATAGCCACAAATTGAATTTTTCAGTAAGAGCTATCACAAGCATCCAAAATTATACTTACGTCATTGCATAACATTACAGTCATACACAAATACTTTTCCTTGGCATGGAAACATTTCATGCTATGAGTTTTGACAAAGCAATATATGATTATCATTTAACCATACAAAATCAATAAATGGCTGGTTTACATCTTTTTTTTGTTGGTGCTAAAGGAGCAAATAGATTGTAAAGTAACAATACATCATAAATAAAAGGGTTTTGAAAATGGATACAAGTAATAATTCATTAAAGATACCCTATATACCCTACTCTATTCTTTTATTTTATCACAAACTGAATCTAATAACATTTTAGAAGTGTTTAATTAAATTTACATTTGAAAAGTGTTGTATAAATTAAACTTATCCCAGACATATTTTTATGAATAATGTAGACTTGTGAAGTGTTGGCTATTTTTGAAGACAGGACCCCAGGAGCCATAGTTAGCAGATTTCATACCATTCAGGGTAACTTTATCAACTTCTTTCCTTATTTCAATCTTCTCCATCTTCCTGTAAAAAAAATAAAGTAAAACTAAAAAATGTTTATTATAATTTGAGCTGTTCATGTACATAGTTATCAGAAAAGGAAATCAAATTAGATTTTTTTATTTTTCTGAGACCTACGTTCCCAAATAATAATTGAATAAAGAGATAAAATGTCAGGAGATTATCTAAAAATTGTTTCCTTAAAAAAGAAATTACTGTTTATGAAACTCTAAACTACGATGAAGAATTGCCTAGGGTTAAGTGGGATTTGAACTTGAACATTTCAAGCTTTAATTTTGCAATAAAGAAAACAAAATTAAAAAAAATTTGAATTTGGAGGAATCAGTTTAAAAACATACAGTAACACGACAAATCTGGTTTTATTTAATTTAACATTATATCAAATAAATCAAAAAATGAAAATTTCCTTTTTTCTTTTGCATCGCTACCTACCAGCGCTGCCCCCTTTGGACCCGCCAAATTTAAATGTACAGTTTCCTACTTTAATTATAAATATAGATGTGTCAATTTTAATGGTGAGCACAAATATTGGTTCCACCATGGAAAAATATTGTTAAGAATAAAGCAGTAGATCTATAAATAAGTGGATGGAGAAATAAACGATAGACTATAGAAATAGGAATGAGGAAGTATCAGAAATGAAATCTCTGAAGCATTTTAGTAAGCATCACCGTGATAGTTGGTAGGGTTGGATTTTGTACTTTTTTTGAGAGAATACATGATGATTTTCTTGATTCTTAAAGACTGAAACAGCAAGTTTGTATACTAGAAACAGACAAAAGCGACTGGGGACCATGAAGACGAATTATATGAGCTAACCCACTAATCTCAATATTCTCACCCCGACCTCTATAGACACCAGCATGGTCACGTAGCTAATGTGATATAAAATAAATAAAATGAGATAAGGAGCTCGCCGATTTGGTGGCTAGAAATATCTGTCATTAGATCTCTTCAATGATAAGGATGAATTTGAAAATAATTTAGAAAATGAGGTGTTCAGTCGTGAAACATGGAGACTGAATTTTTTTTATGAATTGAAGTTTCCGGCATCATCGGCTTTTAACGGTTGATTTCATAAATTTTTAAAAGAATGAGTTATAATTAAGAAATTAGTTTTCTTAAATGAATAATATTGATATTAAGTTGTGCTAAGTGACTCCTGTTTCAGCGTAAAAAATTTTCAACCAACAAGCATTTTAACATTGTAAAAGTTTTCATTTTGTCAGTTACCATGTTTTAGATCGAAAATCACAAATATGGAATATTTTATTAAAGGAGAGTTATGAAAGTCCATTGGTCAGATATTGAAGAAACGAGATGACATAGTTTTTGTGTTGGAAGTAGAAAAACGAAAATGATAGGAAGCAGGTTTTCAAGGTTTCTCTGATCAGGAAAGATGACGCAGTTTAGCAAACCAGAATTGCATGCTCAACAGAAGCAAATGAAGACTAAATGGGAAAATACGGGGTATCTCATTTTTTTCATAAATATCCAGGAAAACAAAATTTATTTAGAAACTACTATTTCTTTTTATATATAATTCAGCATGCGATTTAGGGTTGCTTGTAGTCTCTTAGGCACTTTAAAATTTTGTGGGGCCTGTATGGGATCGTTACTTTATTCTGTACTTTAAAGGAGATTAAACTTATTAATATTAAATGTTCATACCTTTTCTCTGAAGGGCAGGAAATTGATCGTACCATAGTTTTGTCCACAACCATATTGAAAAAAAACGTTGTTAACTTTTGAAGTAATTTCAAGTCCTAAGTTGGATAAGCTAAAAAAAAATAAAAAAGATAATAATAGCATATATTATTATGTATTGATTAAACTATGATCTTTATCTTATTATATATTACAAAAATTAATACAAATAATTTATTTAAAACAAATATGTACTGTGGGTAAAAACATTGTATGTACACTTCATTTTTAGAAAATTATATGTTTAATAACTTAAGTAAATTAACTGATTATTATAATAAAAACTATATTCTGCAACAATTTCTACTAGTACAACGTCATTTAGAACCAAATTTGTACGTTTATCGTGTAAAAACATATTCTTACACTGATTTATATTTTGTAGTAGAAAGATAAGAAATACAAAACCCATAATCTAGTCGGTTAAATCGGATTTTGTTTGCTCCACCTTATGTACGCTAATTTATTTATATTCATTTATTAGTTAAATTTAGGGAATGCCATGTATGTAAATTAAATTAAGACAGGCTTCACCATTATTTCAATATCTTCTTCAGACATTTATTCATTGAAGAACAGCTAGAGGGGGTCACCCAACCTCGAGTAGCCACGAACCATCATTTACATAGAGCAGCGGCATGTTACAAATATCTTTTTAGCGCTCTCTTTAGGGCAAATTCAGCAATGCCCTTCTGATCGACTCATTCAGGTTTCAAGGAAAATGACTAATCGTCCTAGATCCACGGACTATACCTGAGTCAGCAGAGTCACGAGGTACTATACTTTTGTCGAATCAAACCGTTTACATTCATACATACAAAGTAGACCTTCGGGCGGTTATTCGACATCTTCTGGAAAAACCTCAATGCAATTACCGATTATGGTACATCCGGTAGGGTCGTCATTAGATCAGAATCCTGATGGACCAAATTTTACTTGTGTGGGGGAGGTGCAACATTCGTGAGTCTTTCCATTGTAAATGGTCCTATTCTTATAAATATATTTATTCCTAAAATTCGTCAAGGTGGAATTAGCCCCTATTCACATATAGCCGATTATTAAGTAGTTTACGATTAACAAACAAGCGATGCCCAATTGGATACTCTGTATGATCAAAACTAGTATTAATGAGTGTGGTTCAGGCAAGTTTTTACCAGAATGTGAAAAAACAATAAAATCTAATTATTTTGCCACATCTAAATACCGAATCACGTGTTAGAAACGACGTGGAAAAAAATTAAAGGAGGAAACTGGGAAATTCTGCCGCACCCACCGCATTCCCCAGACACTGCATCATTATATAACCATTCGTTGATGTAGAAGCAGTCAGCTTTTTTCCGAGCAGCACTTGTATTTTTATGATGACATTGAAAAATGACTTGATTAATGTATCATTTTGAGGACACCGGGTTTATTTCGACAAGTGGAAGTAGGCTCTGTGTAGTCTAAAAGCTTCCTTCCCATACTCCAAAAAATAATAATAAAAAAAAAAACTCAAGACAAACAATTAAAAAGAGGAGTGTAACTTACAGGTCTAAAAGGAAAACTTTGTTTTTAGATCTGTACAATTATTTAATGGAGATTTTAAGTTATTTAAAATAAGATAATTAATTAAAAGATTTTTTAATTAAAATTATCTATTATTCAAAAAATATTTAAAGTTATTTTAAGTCTTAGAGGGCCCTATGGAACCCTCTGCTGTCTGTGCGCTGCACGACCGTTTGATCCGCTTATCTCACCATGCTGCAAGAAAACTCATACATAGAAAAAATATAGGACTACTCATGAAAAAAAAAAATTTTAATTTCGCAAACTCATTACAAAATGAACGATTTATTTGGTTGCAAAAGCATATAAAAGAATAATGTATAGTTAGCATTTGATACATAGACATTTTTATCATACCCGATTATTTTAAAATCATACCGGTTGTTCTGTAAAGTCACCCATTAAGATTATGGAATTGAATTGTTCCTGAGCCCTAGTATTCTTGGTAAATAATCTTTTACCTCCTCCCTCCTGTTCCAATATCCCAAGATATGTGTTTCTCTTACAGACAGGGCGAAGGTATTACACGTGATTCTGTTGTTTTTAAATTGTATTTTTTAAAAATAAAAGTATTACCTCTCTAAATAGCTTTTATTAATAATTTAGAGTATAAATAACCTCTTTTAATAATGAATGTTTAAGCGTAATTTTCACAGACTGAAATAGGTTTTCAACTTTTATGATTTTCAAATTTTTGGGAGGGAAGCACCCTTCCTATCTTCTCCTTAACAAGGTAACTAAATGCAGCCTTGGCAGTAAAAATGTCTCTCAAGGTATCGAATATCAGCAAACTTGGAGTTAACAAAATTGATTTATCGCTAACCAATCGTATCATCCTTTACCTACCTATGGGACGTTATGAAGAAGTGTGAGCACAGATAGTTCCAGGTAATTTCCCGAATTTCCTCTTCTGCTTCCCAAGCTTGTGCAAAGGTGTTTGGATAGCCTGAAAAAATGTATAATACGTATATTGAATAGTTTTGATATACCTACTTACAACATATTTTATAGTATTTTACAAACATTTAAAATAGTATTAAATTTCTTGGATAGTACCATAGCTCTAATATTCAAATTAATTATTTTAGTACAAAAGCCCAGTGGAAAAAAAAGTCAATTATTCCATCCCAATTTTAGATTACTTTAATGAAAACAATGAACAATTATTAGTAAAAATTGATGAGTCTGCCATATATAGTTTGGGGAATAAAAAATGGCATATGTACACCTAATGTTATGATAGATATATATTTCCTAAATAAAGTCACAAACAACTGATTTTCAGCACATTTTTTATGAAATGTTTCATTTTAAAAAAGTATATCTCCGGAACTATTGAACATGAATAGCTCTTTTAAGGCTTTTATTTTAGCAAATTTACTCTTCTTTAAATAGTGTATTAGATTTTCTATTGTTGGAGGTAGCTTCAAAGATATGGATTTTTTTAACGTTCTGAAACAGTCGCCATTTCTGTTTCAAAACGTTTAAAAAAATAGTTTTTTTCTTTCGGAGCTTTAAAACTATCGGTAAAACTTGAAAACCTAATAGAACATTATTAAAAGTAGAGTACACTTGCTAAACTATGAGCCCTAAAAGAGCTGTTTACGTTCAACGGTTTCCGAGATACAGGTTTTTAAATTAAAAAGCGTCATTATATAACAAAATAATGAAAAAGTAGTTAGTGAATTTATTTTGAAAAACTATATCCCAAAAATCATTAGACGTACAGATCTCTATTTGCAATCATATTTAAGCTAGTTTAATGTACTATAAAGTAGTTTATCTTTGTACAGTTTTCATGGTGTTTGCCGAAATAAATTGATTTCTAGTTGTTGAGACAAAATATTTGATTCATCAAACAATATAACTCCGGAGGCTTTTTGTAGATGCATGTCAGCACTCAAATTAAAACTAGTTTATGAATGGAATATGGTCCAGGTGCGGTAAAAAAAAACTCAACTAGTAGATAATTATACTATTTTATTGAGCCAACGTTTCGCCCCACGTTGCAGGGCTTCGTCAGGGCTAAAAAAGATACAAACACTAGAGTTACAAAAAGGAAAAACATAAGTGTAAAATAACAGGGGTATAAAATGTAAAAACGTAAGATATAATAAGAAAAATTAAAGGTTATAAATAGTAAATGAAAAGGGTAATAGTAATATCTATCTGTTACTATTACCCTTTTCCTTTACTATTTATAACCTTTAATTTTTCTTATTATATCTTACGTTTTTACATTTTATACCCCTGTTATTTTACACTTATGTTTTTTCTTTTTTTTCCTTTTTGTAACTCTAGTGTTTGTATCTTTTTTAGCCCCGACGAAGCCCTGCAACGTGGGGCGAAACGTTGGCTCAATAAAATAGTATAATTATCTACTTGAGTTTTTTTTTTACCGCACCCGGACCATATTCCATTCATCTATACACACGGTCAATCAATAATCTTCCAGTATGTCCAAAACTAGTTTAATGTAAAATAAAGTAGTTCCTGACATTTATCTTTGTAGGTCGTAATTTTCATAGTATTATCATCTAGTAATCGTAGATTTCATGGAATTGCTAGAATAAATTGATTTCTTTGCAAAATTCATTTTTATAAGCAAATATCATAAAGACTACTGCCTCTACGAATATAAACGTTAGTTATTACTTTATAGTACATTAAACTAGTTTTAATTTGAGTGCTGGTAGTGGTCTAATGATTTCTGAGATATACTTTTTCATAAATAAAACATTTTCTCCGAACTACTAGAAATCAATATTTTTGAAACTTACAGAGATTGACGTTATAAACTACTTAATATCACATTAACCTTTAATTAGAGTGCCAATAGGCATCTGTACATCTAATGATATGATAGATATATATTTCCCAAATAAAGTCACTTACAACTGATTTTCAGTATATTTTGTAAGAAATGTATCATTTTAAAAAAATATATCTCGGGAACTATTGAACCTAAATAGCTCTTTTAAGGCTTTTATTTTAGCATATTTACTATTATTTTAATGATGTATTAGACTTTCTATTGTTGTAGGTAGTTTTAAAGATATGGAGCTCCAACAAAAAAATTATTTGTTTAACGTTTGAAACTGCCGCCATTTTTTATTCCCCCTACCTATACTTGGCAAACTCATCAATTTTGACAAGTAATTATCCATAGATTTCATTAAAGCAATAAAAAATTGGGCGAAATGACTGACTTTTTTCTTCTATTGGAATTTTGAACAATTAGCTAATACTTCCCACTACAAACAACTATTTTTTAGTGGATCGTTTTATTTGTTAATATTTCTCATTATATTGCTTCAAATACGAAAATCCAGATAATGATTTCCTTAATCTAATTTTAGAGGATGATTTGTCTCTAAATAAAGATTTCATTGGTAGCTTTCTCTAAACTTGACTGTTTCTCATTGAAAATGTTTTCACTACTGTATGAATCAAGAAATTAATAAATACATTACTAACAAGAAAACATTAAAAGGTGCAATATGTAGGCCATGTTGCCATACATGTACTAATTTGATTAATAGAAAATAAAAACAAAATTATGCCTTTACATCATTTATAATAAAAAAAAGAATTAACAGAATAATATGAAAATGTCTTGTTGTAACTTTAAGATACTCAAAATATATTTGCTATTTTATAAATTTAAATCTCTACTTTAAGGAGGAGTTGGCTGTTGTTGATATCAAATAATAAAACACACTGATAGCTGAAACTTATTTCTGGTGTATGGCAAAGTTGTAGATAGACCTTCATCAGAACCGTTGGTCCAATGAGGAGGTAGAGATGGAACTTGTCTCTGGAACCAGTACCTTCTTCCTCATTGGACCATCTACCTTGATGAAATATTAAGCAGAAACACTGGAACACATTTCGCTTATCGATGTGTTTTCTTCACTGAACATACCCTAACTAAATTCTCTTTTAATTAAATCTATGGTTAACTAAAGCAACACCATTTTAAATATATATGGTTGACATAAAAAATTGACCTTTGATTAGTTAGACAAAAAATATATAAAATTTGTTTTATTTTATGAGACTCATCTAAAACAATTAACACTAACAGAACTGTAATAAAAATAAGCATTCTACTTTTAAAAAACTACTTAATAATAATTTTTTGATAAATATTTATATTTTTATTGGACTAAATCCTACTGAGCTACTCTTCTCCTAAACTTACTTAAATATTTTGTGATGCTCAATCATCTTTTTAGGACAATATTGTAAACAGTACTTAATTAAACAATAAATGTATTTATTTAATATATGGTAACTGCATTAGAAAATAAAAAAAATAAAACCTTAAAGATTGCAAAAATCTGCTTGTTGTCTGGACGATCCTCATTGACACATAACAGTTACAAAATTAACAGAAAATTCAAAGAGTACAAGTATACTGGTTGAAGAACAGAGTATTACTGAAGCTTGTGCGACAACTTCACCTATTTATTTGACCTCTACATGCAAACAGGTTTGACAAGTTTTAATCGGAAGAAGTGGGAGACCCTGAATTTTTCTTCTCAGAAGAAAAGCAAACAACTTAGTGCACATGGCAAAAATAAAAAAAAAAGTAGTTTAAATTCTTCATAGATGTTATATTCAGTTTGATTATAAAAGATGCATTGCAATAGAATAGAATAGAATAGTTCTAAAACAAATATTTTTTATCTTAATGTGATTATTTTATGGTAATAAATAAATTACTCATTGCAATCAATGTTAAAGAAGTAACATTTTTAATATATCCTAAAATCAAAACAATTCAAGTGAAATCACAATTTTTTTGTGTAGGCTGTTTATTTTAATCTATTGTTTAGGTTTCCCCTATTAAAAAGTAGAAATTTCCTAACATAAAGTAGAAAAAAATTGATGTAGAATGGAATAGAATTAGATAAATAATTTTTTCATTATACTTAGGGCAACAAAATTGTTTAATCCTTAGATTTTTTGTGAAACCATTCTGAAAATGTCAAAAAGCATTATCTAGGAAGAATATTGGCTCCTTTTAATTGACTAAAACTGGAAATATGGTAAAAAAAAATGTTTTAACAGTTAGTCATAACTGTTTCCCATGATTTTTTATTTTTTTATAATGTTCAAACTTTGAATGGATCAAAATTCCGACTCTTTTGGTCCTAGATTAGAGTCAACATAATGAATAATGCTAAAGATTTCAATTTTCATACATATATCAATTATTATTATGACATTGGAAAAAAATTTTATATTTTTTAATTTAAAGAAAATAATAGCTTCAGTGATTCAGACTGTTCATGTGATATTCATACACCAAGTTCATTTAACTTGCCTATTTACACTAAAAATTTAACCTCTGAATAATTATTTTTCTGGTGGCATTTCCAGAATATGGAATAATTTGTATGAAGTAATTTGTGTATAAGAATGTTCAAAAGTTTATATTTATTAATCATGTTTGTTTTTGAAAGAAAAACCATAGACAAGCAATGCTTCAATCCTTTACCTTTTAAAAGTGCTGTGTGAATATAAATAATTATTTTAAAGTATTTTAGAATGAGTGGTTTCATATTGATATTGTAACAGAAAAGATTTAAGGGATTAGTGTATTTTTTTTAAAAAGTGATATGAAAGGCAAACATCCAATTGAATATGTGGAAGAGTTTGCTAATCTAAAACATATCTTCATATATATGAGAATTTATATTTTTAAATACAGCTTCTGACTATCAATCTCAACTTGAAAACTAACAATAGTTGTTTGAAAATCAACTTTTTGAAACTAGCAGACCTTGGTTTAGTCCGAAACAAGAAAGTTAAGAGGTTAATGAACTACATACTGGTTCTGAAACAGAATAGTTAATTTTTTCCCTCAAGAAAACTATCTAATAATGAATTGATTTTTATGACTTTAAGCAATTGCTAAGGATAAGGTTTTTTTTTTTTGTTTTTCCAAAAATACATAAAAAGGCTAGTTATTATTGATAATATTGATCAATCATATTTCTTTGTTCATATTTATATTTATTTGCTAATCAAAATTAACAATTTACTACTAATTAAGTATTCAGTTGCTTTAAGGAATAGCTGTACCCATTAATATTTAGTATAATAATGCCAATTTTAATATTAGTAATTTTAATTAAACCTATATTTAAACTGTATTTTTTAGAAAAACAATTTAAATGCTTTATGTCTTCTTCTGTAGATATAAATAAGTAAGGTCAGAAGGTTCTTTATTTTTTTCAAATGTACCATTGTTTCCGAGCTTGAAATTAGTGAATTTGGAACTTAAAAGTTACTGTTTGAACAAGATTTTGTAAAATAACTACCTTCTCTGTTTCCTGTCCATTAAGCAGAATTGAGATATGTCTTGATACAATTTTGTTTACTTGACATAAAAATGACCACATCATCTGGTGGCAGGAGGTAACCCAGTTCCATTTTATTTACTCTTGAAAGAATTAAGTCACCACTTTTTTTTTAATCACAACTGTGGTGATTTTCAGGGGTGGAACAAGTACTGACCCTCCTGAAATCTTAGATGAAGTCTGATGAGTCGTTGTGGTAAAGGATTAAATAGAAATACAATATTTGCTTTTTTCAGATTAAAAAAATATATTACTTTTCTATTAAAGACAACAAAATAAACTATCAATTTAAATTATGTAATAAATCACAAAATTATAACCAACAAATATTAAAGAGAATATAAAAGGTCATAGGTTCAAAATTCATTAGGTCTATAAAAAATATCTAAAACGGATCTTTAAATTGTTCAGCTAACATCTTGGAATATAGTTACTTAGAGAACTTTTTCCCAACAGGATTAACTAAAGTTTTAAAAATTTAAATACATTTTATTAATTTTTTAAAATTTAACCATGGTAAAGGTTATTATTTTATTAACTATGTATGATGTTATCCTTATATTACATTTTATAAACTGGCATAGTAATATGTTAAACTTTCTCATGCATAACAACTTTTTCGATTTTGCAGAACATCGAGAAATCAAAATTTCTCTTTATAGTACATTCAACTAGTATTAATTTGAGTGCTGTCGACAGAAATCTTTACGTGTAGTGTTTCCTGAGATATAGTTTTCGGAAAATAAATTGAAGACAGTGACTTCATTGAATGGAAGAATTTTCCACTTCCTTCAAGAATTTTCTCAAAAGTTCTTGACATCTACTTTTTTCCAGTTTGCATAAGCAGAATGCCTACAGCGGTATTTCAGTAAAATTGCCTGACTTTTTCCCACGTTAAATAAAATTCCCTACCTTCCTCCAATAAAAAAGTGGAAAAAACAAGTGAAAAAAAATCGTTTATCACTATATTTAAAAATATTTATCAATATATTGACTATCACGAATACGTGCTACTAATTTTATCTGCTGAAATATTATGTACAAATAATTAAAACATTTTGAAATATAGTATATATAAAAAAAAATCTACAAAAGAAAGATACTTATCTTGTATTCATTGTATTGATACATGCTACTTGAATAGTGGCACATCTGACAAAAAATGTTTTAATTTTTTTTTTAATATTGTACGTATTTCAAAGATAGTACCATAAACTGCGGTTACCTTATTATCTGAGGTCATCCTATAGATTTTGCTTAACTTATCAGTGTTGCTACAAATTAACTCTAGATAACGGTAAAATTCTTGGAATACCTTAAACACAAAATAAAAAAACTGTTTTTGTATGATGTGGCACTATTCAAGCTAAGTAGCTTCATTCATGTATTCACGCTCTTTATATCAGCATATCAGGGGTATTGGACTCCATTTTCATTTGTTAATAATTTGTGATAATTAAATATTGTTTTTGATTTATCTAGATGTATAGATGGCAATCTCTCATACCCATTGTAAGAGGAGATCTCTGATTTTAAGAAAATAATAAGTTCTTTTTTATTCGAGGGAAAACGTCTCTTCAGACATACTGGAAGATTATTGATTGACCGTGTGTAAAGATGAAAGGAATATGGTCCGGGTGCGGTCAAAAAAGAACAAAAAAATAGTAATGGAAGATTATTGATTGACCGTGTGTAAAGATGAAAGGAATATGGTCCGGGTGTGGACGCACCCGGACCATATTCCTTTCCTCTTCAGACAGTTCTCCTGCAAATTTAAGAAATGTAACACGTTGTCCGATTTCTCTAAAAAAAAGAACTGTATTCCTTTGACCGATAGGGGTGATGACTGCAGTGGACAACTATATCTTCGATTTTTGAGGGGGTATCAAACTATCGCTCGTTGCTTTCGCTTAACACAAACAAATGATATGAAGATCCTCCTTACGTAAATGCGCGATTACTTTTTGCATCTGATGCTTAGTTCGCTAAAAATGAGATAAAATTGTAATTTTTTTTACGAAAAAACTTGTGAAACACACTAAAAATAATTATACCTGAAATGTTCACTTCAAACGTCCATTTGCTGGACTTTATCAGTAATATAAAAGGAAGCTCAAATGTGTTATACCTTCATCAACATGCTATTGCCTGATATACCTTCTTTTTTTTTTAATATCACCATGTAACTCATTCCTCATATAGAAAATTAATGAACATAAGTAACGTAAATTACATTTAGTGATGATTAAATGTTATTATTCATGTACATTTAGCTCCATTAAAAGTGCAAAGGGTTGTCATAACCTGATCTCGGTAGCTATATTACGTAAACATTTGTATATAATTTACTTGTCGGCCGGAAAGCATTAGTAAATGCTATCGAATTTTCTTTGAATCTTTATCATCGTTTTTACTACTAAGACGTAGATTCCATTTCTAGTCATCACATTTCAAAGAATTATAACGACACTAAAGTACTTAAGTTATATATCAATGTTACAGAAGTATTATGACTTTAAAATTTTGTGAAATTGATTTTATTGTCTTGGCAGGCTCTAAAATGCGTTTACTTTTTTTTTATCGACAATTACAGAGAATCACCAACCTTAACGAAATTCTCTAGATTCTCTGGAATTACCCTAATTGTAGACACCCGGAAAGAGTAAACTGAGCAAATCGCTCTCTTGGTCCTTTCCAAACTATGCCTAGATATTCTAAGTAGAAAAAATCGAATAAAGACTCGCCTGTATGTAAAATATCTCTCCATAGCTAGTCGTCAAATAACCATCATTCTGTATCATGCCTCTGCAGAAATTGAGGCCCGGAGCGCCAATTAATCATCCATGTCCTTCCCAATCTCCTTTGTACAGAGTCTTAGCTAAGCTGGTTATTGCGTGGTATTTGAAGTCTTTCCCGGACCATTGGTGCAGTTAAATTGCGATTTTCCAATACTGAGGGTTTGCAAATTGATCGTCAGATAGAGTTGTGGATCTCAGTTGGGCAAAAGGTAAGTTATTGATTTAAATAACATGTTACTATATAGAGTTGGTAAGATTATCTTACTGCATATCATTTAAATTTAAATGGGACTAAATAACCACTGGCAATTAATTAGGGAATCAAATTTAAAATTATTTCTAAATAAATTTACCAGTTTTGAAGCCTGAGAGATTTGATCAAACAAAGTAAAATTAGGCGAATTATTTTCACCTATTCAATGCCAAACTAAAATAATTAGATACGTACCTATTTTGGGTACCATCCAACCATTTTCTACCTGAACATCCAGAGAGAACCAGCATCAAGGTTAACACGAGCCACAAGAAAGTGGCTGACGCAACAAAAACAAACACTTTCATCAATTATGCAGATCGCCATTTTCATTCCACGTTCCACCACGAAGTAAACATATGGTACTTTTCCGTTGAATTTCCACAAGGACAAATAATTTCTGTAATATTTCCTGATTACCCTCATCTGTTTATCAGAGTATACCAAAACCTATCTGACTGGTCGTAACTCGTGTTGACGACAATTTAACCTTTCAAAAAAAAAAAATCCTCGATTTGCTTCCGTCGGATTTTATCCGAAACTGAGGGACCAATTTTTTAAAGATTTGACACCGAAGTCAATGGTCACACAACTGTAATTCTAGGGGCATCATAACTGTCTTTCATTTCGTTTCAAAATGGTGGGCGTTCCGAGGTTTCATATGGCTACATCTCGGCTGTTTATCTTTGTTTTTATGAAGTTAAAGAAGGAATAGAAAGTATTTTGGATTCAGTTCTTTAATATGCTAAAAAATAAAATCTTCTTTTTACCTCTTTTCCCTATTCTTTCTTGCTTAGCTTTATTAAGCTATTTTTACCACACCAAATTATTGTCAGTTATATTATTTACTTCTTTCAACTTTATGATTTACTTCTTGGATTCTGTTATGTTTTATTTAATTATTAATATATGTATGCTTTCTTTCAACTTTAATTTTAAATGCTTTTTCATTATTTTTTACATATATATACTTATTAGATTTTCATATTTATATTATTTTCTGTCTTGCATAATTTAAATATCTCTGTATTATCATACTTGTTTTATCTTCTTACAATAATTATACTATATATTTTCATCCAATGCTACTCATAAATCTGTAATATCTGATATCTTCTTGTTATTGTGTATTTCCTTTTTTTTATTCATTATGGTGTTGCTTTCATTTTGTTCTTAACCCAGATGAAGGTCTGCAATTCTATTCTATTCGATATTAGTTGCCACTAATAAAATGAGTCTTACTTATTTGTATTCTTCACTGATTGCAACTCCAGCCATTTTTTTCTCATAAAATATTCATGGCCAACAACTAAACTACCATATAAAATATGAATATTATCTTTTGAACAGTTTATATATGAATATTATATTTTTTTAACCTATTTTATGGCTTCTATATCGATGGTGTTTAATGGTTAATCTCTCAGAAGGACTCGATACTGTCTGTTCAATCATTCTCAGTTTTACCAAAGTAAATGAAGGATTGATGTACCATATTCTATGTCTCTACATCGCCGAAGGGACTAGTCTTCGAACATTGTAAAGGTATGGGTTCCTCTAAAGGAGAACACCACACTCCAGATCCTGCGGGTGACAACCCTGAGGGGATGCAGTTCTCTATACTTTTATGAGTAAGGAAGCTTGTTGTAGCAACTTCATGAAAATTCTTGATTCCCAAGAAGAGACATCCTGGCGAAGCCCTGTAGAGGCTTAGCGAATACCTAATTTTAGCCTCTTCAGAAAAATACGTTATATACCTGTAACGGCAAGAGGCGTACTAATAATGAATTTATTTATAGGAGTTCTCTATAAATTACTGTTATTGATTATATATATATCAATAAAGTATCGGATGTACAAAATTTAAATTCATGTTAATAAATACATGAGACACAACTAACAACACTAAATAAAAACAGGACAAAATACAAAATAGAACTAACAGACCGACTACCGGAAAAAAACGGCTACCTGTAGGAAAAACCAAAGCAAACCTACCTCCATTGGAAAATCTATTCAGTTCTTGCACTAACCTGGAGTTAGTTCGATCACAATGTAGAACACACTATAATAAACAATTATAAGTAATGTTTTAATTGTAATTGTTATTAATCATAAATTACACTATGTACTTAATTTTATAGTAATTAGTTGAAGAAAAAGTTTTTTTCATTGTAAGACATGACTAAATAAAGTTGTATAACTGACTGATTCTCAAGACCCACAAATAGATAAATAAATTTATATACATATACAAACACTTCAACAATTTTATGTCCAATCATAAAGGTTAATAATTAATTTCTGGTCTTGGTCGAAATATTACAAGTTGACATGGGCATAGCCAGAGGGGAGCCTCGGCTCTTCCTTAGATTTTTGGGACCCTAAGAAAAAATAAATAAAAAACAGTGAACTTATATGATACATGATTTAATTCTGGAAACACGCTATAATTATTAAGGTAACATTGTTGAGTTGACATCTTTACGGATCACAATCACACCTTTAAAGGGATATACGTCAATACTTCTGTAAAAAAGGTAAGATTCAATGAGCCCAATTATTCGTCATATACTTATCTCAAAAAATAATGGGGGAAATGAATAAGAAAGAACCTTTTTTAGACCCCATTCTTCCTATTATAACTTACAGTTTGCCATTTTAATAATCTCAGAATGTTTGTTTAAAATAAATTAAAGAAGGTACATTAATCTTAGAAGAGGT
>NW_027112640.1:2516904-2527400 GCF_000696795.3 Halyomorpha halys | reverse complement strand
CGGTATTTCTTGGAATGATGCAAAATTACATATCTTCCATTTACCCAACATTCCAGAGTATACTGTATATATACATACATGTATATGTGTGTGTAATGGGCTGAGGTCTGCTCCCCCTTTGGTGAAATCCTGCCTTGTGATGAACCTCGAACGTCCTCTGTGGACACTGAGCGGTTTTCTATTAGCTGTCCCTTGAGATCACGACTGAATGCTATTACATTTCTTTTTTTGCTTAGTAGGGTTTCGGGCCCCACAACTTTGTTTTAAATCGGAACCTTATAAGTACTCGACATAGCTACTGTGCTGTAGCAGAAAATTTGTTTTGCTTCATACAAAAAAGAAACTGTTGCACCAAAACGACTCTAAAAATATTGATGAATTTTATCTAAAGCCTTTTCCTCAAAGCCCTCTAACTTTTCGCATGTAGAATTAATTCTCGAGAAAAAGCAGAAAAGTTAAGAACAAAGGTAAACTTTATTTACGCATTACTCAAAAAGTATACATGTCTATGATTAAAATATGTTATTTTATGTTTCAATATATAATACTAAGAATTCAAAAACTGAATAAAAAAAATTAATATTTTACAATAAAAAAAGAAAAGTTCTATTCTATATTCTCGCTCCTTTTTGAAAGTTTTAAACTTAAATTTCCAAATATTAACGGCGGCCTAAAGTTGAAATCCGAAACTAGGAAAGGTAAAGCATGATGAACATTTAAAGGGGTGGTTAGGGGTTACAACCGAGTTTGATTGACCCGATGTTTAAGAATTACACCCGTTTTTAAAATTACTTGGCAGGTTCTCATTGAAACTCGTTAACTTTTCTATTAGTTTTTGTAATAACTCGAAAATCAGGTATACATTGCTGATTTGCATGATTAGTGGCACATCTGACAAAAAAAGTTTTAATTTTGTTTTTAACTGGACGTGTTACAAAGATATTACAATAGATAGGGATTTCTTTCTCTAATGTGATCCCTCAATGACTATCCCTAAGCTTGTAGGGTATCAAAAAGTTACCAAAGCCTACGGTACACTTTATACAATATGTCACATACAAAATAAAATTGTTTATTCGTTTGTTAAATGTGCCATTACTCAATTGCAGCAGCAAAATATCTACTCTGTCCTCTTTTGCCACATTCTAGATAATCGAATTGCCTGAAAAGATATTAATTGGACTAATATTAGCCAAGATATATTAAACCACCATTATTATAGGAATTTGCAGAAAAAGGGGTAATAAAGTGGTATTAGTGGACAAACTAGATATTTCATTATTTATTATTTACTGATATAAAAAAATAATTGATTCAAATAATAAACCATTGTATAATAATTTGAAACTTTTTAAATCTAATATTTATTATTGGAATCTAAAATGTTTTAAATTAAAAATGAGATGTAGATGGTTGACCGTAGATTAATGCTTGAAGAAGTTTGTCGGGGGGTGCGGTCAGTAAAGAACAACATAAATAAACAAAACAATATTTATTTATTTTATGCCGACGTTTTGACCTGAGTTTCTGTTCTATAGCCCTGATGAAGACCTGAAACTCAGGTCGAAACGTCGGCATAAAATAAATAAATATTGTTTTGTTTATTTATGTTGTTCTTTACTGACCGCACCCCCCGACAAACTTCTTCAAGTTTTAAATTAAATTATGGCGGGAAAATTAGCAGTTGTATCTGTGTTATACAGTAACTCCCTCAAGATATAGCAATATGAACTACATCAGTTCTCTTTCTTTCCAATAGATTGTATTAAATTATCCCTAAGGCTGCAATTCTCAACAGATATCTGAACTTTTCTCATGTTTTTGAAGAAAATCAACAACAAATTATGTGAGTATATGTTTATATAGATTCTAAAAACATAAACTGAATCTACAATATGCTTTCAAATCTCATTAGCCAATGATAAGTATTATCAAATTACAAAATATAGAAAACAAAAAAATTGACTTGCATTCTATTGAGAGAAATATGCAGCGCTCCTTGGTGATATTATTTGGCTAACTAAGCCTTGTTATTTATTAAAACTTTGTTGTGTGTATCAAGTTATATGCATTCCAGATATATAATGAACAAGACAATATTGCTAACTTTAATGTATTTTTTAATAATTTCAGAGTTTATTAAATAAATGTAATATATTAAGCTCTCATAATATATCGAGGACAAAAAAGGTTGTCCTTCGTAGCAAAGTATCTACCATTTTTATTTGATAAGAACTAAGACCAATACAAAAACCTTTAAATAACCATCCTTAGGTAAGCAGAGTTCATTATTATTATTTTGATGTTCATAAAATATTCACATATTAAAATATTGTACCACATTATGATCCAACACAATTTTTTTTTTCCCTACCTCCTACATTATTTATTTATTAAAACATTTACAATTATATATATAACTTATCAACTAAGAACTATATATAATACGATTTACAATCTATCTTGCTTTGCCTTACGGCATTATAAGATGTAATCTACTTGGTTCTTACATTAATTAACTTAATAGTTAGGGGCTAACAAGGAATGGGGAGGGACCATTCCGGCTGGTGGCAAACACAATTTATCTGTTTACTCTGCACTACATACAAGTAATGTCAAAGAACAATTATGAAAAGTAAAGAGGGGAGGGGAAAGATAAGTATGCCAATATCACAATCTATAAGGACTCATAACTGCTTGGGCAAAAGTTAAATTAAAAATAAAGCATTGATATATAAATAATAATTTTTAATCAAATATTATTGGAAAATTAAATGATAAAATAATTGATTTGTAGTGGGTATATTGGAGGCTGATATACGTTTTTAAAAAATGCATATAGACAAGTTCATTGTTCATATTATATTTTGTGAAAATCTTTTCTAGATGACATATATTTCAAAAAATACTGAAAATTTAATTAAAATATTAAATGCTTTAAAATGAAAAATGTTTAATTAAAATGTTAAAGAAGAACAAAATTACATTATTTACAAAATATAATATGAAATCATCATTAAATATAATGATATAACAACAAAAATATATAAAATGCAACAGAATAGTAATAAAACCATAATGCAAAATTATAAACTTTTCTTCAGTGATGCTAAAACTGCTTATGTTGACTATTTATATCTCTACTCAAGAAGATATTTTTTCTAAACTCTTTACATTCCTCTTATTTCAATTAATTAGTTCTATATGAAAAACAATGTTATTCTTGATTGATCTAATCTCCGATTCAAAAATGTATGATTCCAAATTCATAAATGATCTAATAATTATATAATCAGATGAAGAAACTAATTTACTGTCAATGAAACAGTTCAAAAACCTAAAACATTTATCATTTAGTTAGGTTTTGAAAATGAGGGAATCAGATTGATTGACAATCTCGACAAAGAGATTGTTTATTATTTCAGTCACTTTATAAATAAGGGGCCAATCATTTTAAATGAAACACTGCTACATTTGATATATTATTCAGAGTAGAGTGCAAATTAACAAAAAAACACTGCATTTGCAGGAGAAATGAATTTTCCAGTGGTAAATGCTAATGCAGTGGTATTGATTGCTACAATTTTCCTATGACAAGGGGGTACCTTCAGCAAAATGTCTCCGGAAACTACCAACATACTAGGTGAAAATTACATAGGCCAATCAATTAAGATGATTATAATTGATACATTATCTTCATACAAAAAGTAAAAAAAAAAATACATCAGTGAATTTGAGATAAATTAACTGTCCATTTAAGGTTAAAAAAATTGCTGGTCCAAGAATGACAATCTGTTTGACAGCTTGTGCCAGAGACACTCATTCTGGGTGTGTTTACATTACAAAAATAATAAGTTTATAATTATCGGAGGAAAGTTTGATTGAATATCTGAGTTGAGAACTCTTAGACAACATGTAAAGATTATAATATATTCCACATTATCTCATAATTAATGAACTGCTTAATTTAATAATACTTCTTAATTTAATTTGATTACTAGGATTACTGAAGGAAGATATAATTAAAAACCTAAGTTGCAAATATTAGACGAAAGTAGACCATAATCCTGTAAAAACAATTTATGAGCTAACAATTAATTAAATGAAATTATCCATCAAACTGATTGTTTAAGAATTATAATTCAGTTAGTGCATTTGGAAATACATTGATTTTTTGTAATAAGATATATTTTTTTCTGATAATGTTGATAAGCCAAAATATAGCAGCAATTAATTAAGGTAAATACTCTATCATTGTATAATTTTATAGATTGTCTTTTTTTTATATTTCAGTATTGTTTTTTGGAGAACAAGATTTACTTAGTTACTTCAATTAATACAAAAATAATAAAAGAAATTTAGTTGCCAAGAATAGTTATATTACACTATCATTTATTATTCAAAACAAAGTCCTAGGTCTCCACTGAAAAAAGTAATGGTTATTGTCTAGCCATTTTTTGTGTAAGTACTACAAGGACAGAGATAGAGAGATAGAAAACAAGACCTTGTTAATAAGAGTGCTTGTTAAGATTTAAAAGAATTTTCTTTAGCTGTGTTTTAATTTTATGTCTTTAACATAAAATGGTATTATATTTTATTTTTTAATATTAAAAGTTGTAGGTATACTTGTTGTAAATTTTTTTAAAAATATTGTGGATAATGTTTGCAAATATTACAACAAAAGTGATCATGTTTTGTTGATAGAAAGGTACTCAATAGAAACTTGAAAATGGTTTGCCACTCCCTTTGGAGGGGGTATAGGCAAGACTACAATTTTAGTATTTAGTCAAACCTTTGAATTGATCTACTCATACTCTGGAAAAACAATGGGCTGTAGACATAAAGACTCCTCAGTGGAATTTAGCAGTCTTTCCAAAAGATAGCTCAAATTTTAGTACTTTTAATTCATTTCATTTAAAGTTTTATTATTTAATCAATTTTTTTGTTTAATCATTTAAAATTAATCATACAATTTTATTTATATATATATATTTCTCAAAAACAGAATACCAAAGGGCGGAGACTATTTATGAGTTTATCATTATTATTATGGCACTATGGTCCTGCATGAACCTGAGCCTCCTCTACTACAGCCAACTAATCACCAGGATCTCTTGCTTTCTCCATCCATCTTTCGACATTTTACTGCTTTAGATCCTCCTCCACATCATCCAGCCATCTGATCCAGAGACATCCTCTTTTCCCTTTTCTACCCGGTTTCCCATATATCATCTTTTTGGGAATCCTTTGATCAAGCATCCTCTCAACGTGCCCTATCCATCTTACTCGTGCTCTTTTCACTAAAGCCACGATGTTGGGTTCCCCAAACAGTTCCATCAGCTCCTCATTCCTTCTTCTTCTCCAAATTTCATTCTCCAAGACTCCTTCCTATATCCTCAATACATCTCTCTCCCAGGAGTTAAGCATCGGTTTCGCTCTTCTTGTCAATATTTTGTATGAGTTTAGGTACACAAAAAGGCCATTATAGTCTCAAAAAGATTAAATTATTGATCTACTCAAAACTATAATGATCTTTTTGTATATTTTATATTTGTCCTAATTATTTCCCAGATTTCTCCTACTAAATAAAATTTTTAAAAAATACGAAAATAAAATAAATATAAAATTCATCTGTTTAAAATTAATATTAATGCTTTAAAACCCTAAACAAATGAAAGTTGAGACACCCAAAGGTTCTTTGCTAACACTCAATATATGCTCACTAACTCAATTTGGGTCTGCAGAGGTGAGCAAAGGTTTTCTGGACAAGATAAAAAACTGAAATTCATTCCCTCTTTTGTAGTATGTTTTACCAAGAAAATAAATAACCCTAATTACCAAATTTCAATTCATTTGATCAAAAGTGGTCTACAAACCAAAAGTGTTATCCAAACGGGAAGTAGGAAAAAAAAAATATCTAAATACTCACACACACATATATAAACCAGGACATATAAATATATATAATATAGGATAGTATCCCTCCCCTCTGCAATGACCTTCAAGACAATGCAAATGTTTATTATTTTCGGAGAAAATGTTACAAAAAGTTTTTCTTAAATATATAATGCCACAAACAACACATTTATCATATATGAAAATAGCACTTGTGTCGTTTCTAAAATAACTGATTCAATTTATCCAGTTAAATAATAATACAGTGTTAATATGCCAACAAACGTGCATAAGTCTAAATGCATCATATAGAGCAGGGGCTCCAACTGGCATGCAGATGCCATAATGTGACATGCAGAGGGTTTGGAATTGGATAGTAGGTCCACCCACTATTTTTAATTTTCTAATTTTGTTTTAAAAAGTTACAAATCAAGATCACTCTTTCTGGGATGAAAGGGTTACTAAGGCTGATCATAAGACAGAGTAAAAACATTTCAATAGAATAAATTATTGTGAAAGTTGCCGTGTACAGGGTTGGGGGAAGGAGGAGGGTATAGTTGTGGTTCAATATAGAGAAGCCTTGCTCGTAGAATCATCATTTATTTAAAAAGACACAACTAATTTTGACAAAAATTGGTACAGATAAAATAATAATAATAATTTAATAAAATCAAAGCAGAATGTTTTTTTATAAAACATTTCATGCCAAAGAAGAGTATGATTGAGGAAGTACTGAGCTATTTTTTTCTTATTTATTTAGACAAATTATTTTTACCTAAAAAAATTGCATTTCTTCGGTCTCAGACTTAATATTTATTCATATTCTAACAGTCTAAATGGTTTTGTTACATGAGCATAAAATAAATAAATAAAAAAAACAGACATGGTTGACATTGTTCTCTTAAGTAATACAGATTGAAGTTGAAAAAGTTCTATTTCTTCATCAAGTACTTTTCTCTCTTTTTATCTACTCAATAAAAGCATATATTTTAGCAAAATCCACTGACTTTGTTATTATTAAAATAAATATACTGCTACTGACAGAACATGGCATTTTTCTTAAAAGAAGGGAACAAAAGATTCACAGATCCTATCCAGAAACGCAGAATTCTTATAATAGATTCATATATCAAGACTGTTATTTTGGTTAAATAAAATACTACAAAAATTCAAGACATAACTTTCATTACATACTGTTTGATGTTAACATAATAGACAAAATTTAAAATTAAATTTAGTTTAATTTAAAACCGCAATCTAATTTAAAATTTCAACAGCATACAGCTCAGTTAGATTTACTTAACTTTTGACATTTAATTTTCTTTCAAATATAAAATTGATTTTTGCAATATGTTTAAGTCACTTTACACTATGTGATACTGAATTTTATTGACTAAAGCCTTCTGATATTCATACTTATTGGTTTAAAATGTAAAATGAAATACAATTTTCAGTGTTGAATTTTGAACACCATTTATTGTCTTCTGAAATTTCAAATGTTTTATTTGATAGGTATTAGTGTGGTAATGATTGTATTTAAAAAACCATTTAAAAATAAAGTTATATGGATAAAAGACACAGGGAACGAGTAAGAATATCAGACATGATAAAATTTGTTATCCAAGAAAATAAACCCTGAAAATGGAGAAGGACTCTCAAACATTAATTTTTTATTTAAAGAAAGGGGAAATATAGGAGTTGAAATTAATAAACTTTTTTTTTGGAAAGTACTTATCACTGAAGATTCATATTAATAAATTCAGCCTTCCCGGTTTAGTATTGATATAGAATACGAATAATTAAACCATTTTTTTTAATTTAAATTTTTTAAAAATATTTATTTAAATAAATAAAATTAAATTTATATAGCCTTTTTTATTTTAAGGAATATGGCATAAAAGTAAACATAGGTAAAACAAATATAGATAATAGATAGTTAAGATCCATACTATTTTTTTTATTATTTAAGAAAAGTTCCAGTAATTACATTCCAGTTTTGTTTTAAAATATTAAAATTTTTGATATAATGTTCTGTGAAGATCTTTATTTAAATCGTCACTGAAACAACGATTTCTACAGTAAATACTACAGAGATAAATGCATTATCTTTACAAAAGTAAATATTGAATCTAATGTCTTAGTTGTTAAAAAAGCTCAATTAAATTTTATAGGTTTACTGATTTGTTTTTTCTTATAATTATCAAAAACATATTTCCAAGTTATTATGTTTATTATAAAACTATGTTTAATTTTATTTCTTTTTGCTTACCTAAAATGATTCAACATCATAATAAATTGACTTAACAGAGTGTATTAAAAAATTATTATATTTAATTATATTAATTATCTCTCATGTCATGAATTATATAATATGATATTTATTAAAGTTTCAGTTTTATAATTTGTGTAATTTAATGCTTAAAATAATTACCATTAAATAATTCAAACTTTAAGTAAAACTAGTTTACTGCCTTTATATCTTATAATATTGCATTTTCAATTTTTTTACATTTTGAATTAGATTAAAACTGTGCAATGCTCGTCACTGTTTTCCCCCCTTAGTTTAGTTCATTTCCATTTGATAAAACTATATAAGATTAATCTGGAATGTCTCTAATTCAATGTACACAATTGACCTATGAAAGATCTTAAGCAATTCAGACTTCAACCTTATTTGTAATTGCTCCTTCCTTATCTTGTTATTTTGAATTGTAATCAATATTTCCTTTTGTAATTATTTTCTCTTGAATGTTTCATTTAAGGTCATGCTTTACTTACTCTTCATACTATATATGTTTTTAATTAAATATATTTTTACAGTAATTTAAAAAAAAACTGCTAATTAATTGGGATAAATGAGAATGATTATAATTTTTATGCACAAATGAGGTATTAGGTATGACAATACAGTTACAATATGTAAATGGTTTAAGTAAATAGTTATATAGTGCTTACATGCCAATGAATATACATCATACTCTTTGCAATATGTTGATATACTTATTAAAGGGAGAGTCATCAGCTGTTAAAATTTAACTAAAATTTAGATGTTTTTAGCAATTTATTTATTTTTTTATCCTTAGAGTTAAAGCAATAGTTCAAATCTATTTGTGGTAATTCTCAGAAAAAAAATGTCTTGTCATATTTATTTTTAGTGAAATAACAAATTTTTTTAATGTTATTATTTCTTTTTAAGAAGAAAATGGTCCTTTATTTAAGTAGTTTGTGATAATACTTTTTTATTACAATTCACGTTTTTAGCTATAAACTTTAAATTTAATCCTTTAATTTGAAAGGTTAAAGAAAAGTTTGAAAAAATAAATATTATGCTCACACCAATATTCGATACTTAATAAGAATAGCCTGTATGAAGTTTTTTAAAAAAAGATTTGGTTCTAAAATTGAATTAAGATTGTCCTTGAGGATGGCCGAAACATAGACTTATAAAAACATAAAAAATGTTTTGAGACTAAAAAGGATAAAAAATTGTATTTATTTAAATAAAATACTTTTTTTGGAGGGGGGGGGATTGAGAAATCTATGTCTAAGCTTGGTTCTTGAGAAATTTAACATTTTACTTCAGAAAATCACTATTATGAAGGCATTGTAGATATTTTATTTGTTACGAAGCTAAATAGTTGAATATTTTGATACCCTTTGAAAAAGGGACATTACTTATTTTACTATCTTTATGAGAGCCAGATAAATAAAATGAAACGAATTTTGAATATACAAACTTCCCGATCTTTTCGGAGATCCTGGGTGGCGTTGGTCCTTGATATTGTCATGTTTCAAATATTTTAAGGTCATTAATGACCTAGAAAATTTCATACAAATCTTGGAGACACCTAGACACCTATTAGGCTTGGCCTCTTTCTTGTTAAATTAATCTAACTCTCCAGTTAAATAATATTGTTGTATAGTAGAAACAATTTTCGCAAACTGAGTTCTAGAAAGTGAAATCAAAGAAACTGAGGGACAAATAGGAACCCTATCCCTGAAACTAACAAGCTTTCAATCCATGAAATCATTACGACAAAGTAACATTCCTTATTTCTCCTTTACAATTACATGTGTAGAATAATTTAGACTGTTGTTTCCTATGCGTACTGTTTAAAATATAAATTCAAATTTACAAAAAAAAAAGTTGCATATTTAAAAAATATATTTAAGATCGTTATAACCGGATAGGAATAATATAAATTTGGCAAATGAAAATTTGTCCGAACAACTATAAATCAATATATTTCAGCGAATTTCAAGTAAACTATTACTCCTACGAAAATAAACATCATAGACTACTTTATGGCTCATTAAACTAGCTTTAATTTGAGTGCTAATAGACATCTGTACGTCAAATAGTTTTTGAGATATAAGTTTTCAAAATAAATTCACTAACTACTGATCTTTCAGTATGCCCCTATGCGTTGCCCCATACAACATTTTTATGAAATGTTGCTTTTTAAAAAGCTATATCTCGAAAACTATTTAACTTAAATAACTTTATTATGTTATTTTATTTATTTATTTTTCATACAGATAGTTTGATTATGTTCATCTTGTCTATTCTTTTGTTTGTATATATTTTAAGAGAGTTTTTT
>NW_027112640.1:2433330-2516629 GCF_000696795.3 Halyomorpha halys | reverse complement strand
CATTTTTTATTCCCCTTACCTATACTTGGCAGACTCATCAATTTTGACTATTAATTATACATAGCTTTCATTAAAGTAATCAAAAATTGGGGTGAGATAACTGCCTTTTTTCTCCTCTTGTGCTCTTGTACAAGGAGTAATCAGGTCGGTATAAGAAATAAAGTGCCATAAATAAAAAAAAAACCTCGCTGGTTCGAAAGTGCGTTATGTCTAATTTGCAATTAATAATAATTAGTTTTTTCTTTGAGTGCTCGATTTTTACTAGTCACAATAAATAAAATATTTATTCTCCGAAAACATCTTAACTAGATGTTTATTTACGAGTACAGGAAGTTAGGACGTTTTCTTTAACATGAAAACTTATTAATCCATTAAATTTATATCAATTGGATTTTTTCATGATTGATCATCGTGCTAACTATCCCAAAACGTGGAATATCATGGAAAATGCCACAAAACGTGCAATTTCCTGAAAATATCTCTAAGCGTGTCATTTCATACAAAATGAAATAGCGTTAACACCGACTGTTTGATTTGATTGAGGTTATTAACTAACTTTAATCAAATTCTGTGCAGGAGAATGTCAAGATCCGATTGAATGGTGACCCGCACTCTAGTCACGACTATATCAAATTTTACAGTAAAAAAAGTCATCATTCTGTTTCCATTTCAAATAATTGTTTTTAATTTTTTTTTCCCGAATCAAAGCTGATGTAGAAGAAAGAGGAGTGAAGACTTTAAGTTATGAGGAAGGTATTAAATAGCATGAGATGGCAAGTGACTTGATGTGCAGCCTTCACCTAACAGACCCCACATTCTTATTTTTAAGCATGGCGTGATTAGTCGCTAAGATGAGAATGACTTTGTAAAATAGCCTTTAATTGGCATATTTTATTGCTCTCCGGCCAAGCAGTTATTTTAATTTACACGATGTAAGGACCACTGATTCCAAAACAGTTGCTATAAAAATTGAGCACTCGGCCGTTATGGTAACAAAAAACGAAAACTTTCACAATATTAAAATCTTTATTAATTACAATGTTTTACGGTAAAGGAGGATCTTCCATAGAAACTGGATCCGTGCTTGGAAATCATTTTATTCAAGGCGGATTTGAAAACTGCCCATTGTTTTCGAATTACACTCATAATCTTCCTATTCGTATTTTAGTATCTTTCATCCTCCCTCTTAGCTAATGATATCGAGTCGTAAAATAGCTGAGTCGCGAAAAGAAATGTCGCAGATTCGAGATAGATGCAGTCAAAGTCTAATGATTACTTGAATATATCAAAAGTGATAAGGAGCTCCTCTTTCGGTTTTGTCATTTAAAAAAAACTTTTTTAATGTTTTTGTTTAACGCATAAAGAAAACATAAGTAGGTAAAAAAATATGGTGCAGATTATATTTAGGGTTGTATTTTCAAACGTTTATTTCCTCACAATTTGTTAACCACAGGGGCAATATTCAATTTTGAGGAGCCGTCAGTATATCCATTTATATTGATGCCTTCACAAGTAATTAAATTTACTAATACTTGAAATATTTCAGAGTAAATGCATATACTTTTTTTTTTAAACATCTTTTACCTACAAAAATTATTTTTATTTTTTTGTTGATAGAAATGAAATTTGACTCAGAAGTAATTGATAATTAATCTTTTCTTTTATTTAAATAGATGGTCAGATTTCGTTTCGATCTGTGACTTTCTCCTCTTGATGGATAAAATACAGATCTTAAAATATTGATGGCGATATAACTTTACTCTCTCTTCACCATCAAATGATAGATAAATTTTCTTTTCTTTTTTTTTTTTACATACAGAGGGGAGCTATCGACATGAAACACCGATTTCAATAAAATTTATTTAGGTGATAATAGTTCGAAAAATATTAGATATTTATCTGAGGATACTTGTCAATCAATACGCCCTAGCCGAGAAAGACAAATACTTTATATAAATTAGGAAATGTTATAAAATTGAATGGATCGTTTTTGAAAGTCGGTACTGAGGTTCCATAAGACATAATTTTTTACTTTTGGAAATTTAAAAATGCACGAAGTTCAAACTGTTTTCTCTGAAAATTAGAAGATTGGTTTTTTAAATGTATTAACATTAAGTTATTAAATAATTTTATTGAATTTACATATTTCAAATATTTCTTACATGTTTCTTTCATAATTACTACAATTCCTCTTAAAATCCGTAGAATATTCATAAACAAAACTCAGTAAAACATTCAATCTCCGCACGTAACTCTTCTGATTCAAAACTCTCCGAACGCTCCTGATCCTAAAATCATTCATTCGACTTTGACGAAGCATCCACACTAACCACTATTTCTAGCCATGACAAAAGACTCCCCTCCGGAATTATTTTTATCACATTAGAATCTTTTCTGGTAAATCAAAAAACTGATAAACAAATACTTATTCTGAACCTGTTATAAATAGAAGGTGATTGATAATTTATTTTATATTATGTTAGACGAATAATACGTTTGGTTTTTAATAATTGGTACCCTTCATTCAGAAATGCCACCTATCAAATATCTTGAAATATTTAGGAAAAGAGTAAGAGCTAGAATATGTACTGCATCGTAAGTGATTGTTTTCGGTTATTTTTTTAAATTTAATTAGCTTCTAAGGATAAAATTTGGCTTTTATTAAATGATTCAATTCCTTATGTGGTTAAAACATCTTTGATGATAAAATGTTTTACCATGAAATGTTTCATCCTACATGTATAGCTAGTTCATGATCTAAATAAAGTCACAGAAAAAGAGCACGAATTATTTCTGTAAAGATCGTAAATGCTTAGGGTATTTCACAACTGGACAAGAATAGTGCGGCCGTCAATGGTCCGTTAGTGTGACTAACAACAAGAAAAAATCAAATCTAGTGAAAATAGCTGAGTGTCCTTATGAGCTTCCAATGGTCAATAAGGTCAATCAACTACATTCCATATCTTGGATTTTTTTTAGTTCAATTAAGCGACCATCGCCGTCAACTGGTCGCGCTATACTTGTCCACTTAACGACGCGCGACTGGGTAATGTCGAGAACGTTTAGTTGGACTAAAAAAATCAAACATAGGAAATATAGCTGTGTCCTAATTGAAAACTGGAGTTTCTATTAGGGTCCTCAACTATATAAAACGATCAAGGGACTATCGACATCGTCCTTAAAGGGAGGACATGGCCTTAAAGATGTACATTCAAATTTATATTTCAAGGTTCTACGCGTATTAACAGTTTTTATTGCACAATTTTCTACATTTCACAATTTGTTTTGCTCATATTCAAATTTTTACATTACAAATATCCGTGCCATAGTAATAATTTCTTATTTCCGCTAATAATTCTGAAGAAAAAACACTTGTTGCATAAGGGTCAGTTGCCGACCTTAGCTTCCAGAATGTATCGCGCATGTCGCGATTATTTTTCTTTTTACGTAATGAATAACATATCTGTCAGAGTCCTATCAAATTATTTCTTTAAACGAACTGTAGTGTTATCAATCCAAGAAATATGTGACGACTGAGGTTCAATATTTCTCTTCATTATCGGATTAGCAATAAAATGATTTATCACAAGGTCGATGTTTATCTGAATTGCATATTTGCTTTAACTCGTTTTTCATTATGTTATTGTGTTTTTCTCATCCTAAATATTAGCGTTGTTCAACGAATCTTCTGTAGGCTTATGCTCATTTCTCTCTCCTAGAGAAACATCTAATGCATATCAAATATTATTTAAGTCAAAAAGTTATAAAACAACATTTACTTTTGATCAAAGTTTAAGCCTAATTATTATCATTAATTTAAGACATCTTATTTTCAAAAATTTAACTTTCTCGTACTTTATTAGTTTGTTTAATTCTGTTATAAATTTGAATTTTATTATTATTTGATTTCTTTTTAGTTATACATCTTTAGTATAAAAGCTATGTATTTAAAAAAAAAAGGTATGTGTGTGTATTTTATTTCATATAAAAATTTGTAAATTTTGGTATTTTTAATAAATTTTTTCATTCAACCTCAGCCAAACCATTACCGTAGTACTTTGTTTTTTTTCGAATCTTACTGTATTTTTAATTAATAAACAAGAAAAGCCTCCATTTATATATTTTTTGTTTTCGTATGTTGTATTTGTTTATTTATTTTTATTCTAACACTAATTGGCTACATTGTATTATAAAGCAATAAAAATTATTTCTATCTATTCTTTTAAATAAAAGTAATTATTATTATTATAAAAGTAATTATAGTATTTTTCAATTTTTTCTGAGAGGGTGAGCCAGAACCACGCAGCCCCCACTCGGCGTCCATGAACTTAACACACTATTAGCGGCCCACCGATTGAGGCTGACTATTTCCATTAGCTTCGGGGTCACTTCTGTTTGAAGAAGTAATTATACCATACATGCCAATATAAGAAACCATGCACCACGGGTAGGAATACCAGTTCTAAAGGAAACTTGTAATATTATTCAGCACCATTGTATTTTGGTAGAATTTTCGTGCCTTTATATGCCTTGTCATCTAAGATAGAGAGATAATGGTAATTTAATTTATATATAATTAGTTTTGACGACCTGGTAATGTTATACGAGTTGAAGGATGAGAAAAGACCTTGTTGATAATTTCCGATTATTAACTGTACACGACTACCAAGCCCATGTACACAGGATTGTAGAAAGGTGAAAATCACCTTAGGAGAAGATTAGATCCTATTTTTAAAATAAAACTATATAATAATAATTGTTTTTATTTATAAATGTATTTGTAACAATTCTATTTTATAAACATAATGTATTTTTCTCATTTTAGTAAAGTTTTAGTCCTTTCCATTGGCACTTTCAAATTTTTCCCTTTAAAATATACGATTTTAAAAATCTTACTGGATGATGGAACAGTTAAATTTTTAAAATTGTATATTTTTATATACAATTCTTCTAGAATTATTAGTTATAGGTACAGGTCAATATTTTTCTTGGCGCTTTTCACCTATAATTATTAATTAATGTCACACTTAAAATTCATTTTTGAAAATATACATCACTGTTTAAAACTATACAAACTAAGATCTTTTTCATTCATTTTTTGGGCATAATTTATTTTTTATAACCTGTATTTTAAGCTACAATAGATTCACATTTTAAAATCACCTTAATGTTGATATCTAGAAATTGATGTATTTTAAATTTTCTATTAACCGTTTCTGAATTCTATATTTTTAGACACTCTTTTTTTCTCTTAAATTACTAAATACTTTAAACTGACAAAACGTTTTGAAATGTATAGTCGCTATGACTAAAGCATAATTCATTTTTGGAGATACTTTGAAGTATGGTTCTATAATTCAATTGTGATTTTAAATGAAAAAATAATATGACTGTACCTCTTTAGATTTTGTCTATATCATCGTGGACTCTGCAATACTTGATCCCTGCTTCCCTTACACGTCATCAATGTTTAATTATAGATAAACTGAAACAATTTTATGATAGGACTGTAAGTGCTCTAAATCGTTTGACGTAACTACTATGTTCATCACTCGTCAATATATTTTACACTTAACTCTTTGTCCATCCGATTCCAAAACATGGAATGTGAATAAGTGGGATTTTTAGTGATCTACAAGGGCAGAATGAGTGAGAGCTTCCCGAGCGATAGATAAAAAAAATTATATTACAGACGAAATAGTTTCAGGTAGTCTTTGGGTGCTTAGCACAGAAACCCGAGGGAAGAAAAAAACACGTATTTCACCCCAATTTTTGATTAATTTAATGAAAATTATATGTAGTTAACAGTCAAAATGACTCTGTCAATCATAGATGTAAAAATAAAATATGGTGGCTGTTCCAGAAGTTACACAAAATCATTTTTTAGTTCTTTTAAATAAAAAAAAAATGGTTCTGTCAGGAAATAGTTCAATTTTTACCTAGGCTAATAAATATTGTTTATTTAATGTAATTTACATCTGTACAAAATAATAAATATAATAAGTATATATGTGGAATGTTTCATTTACATATGAAAATCTTGGGAAGGAGCCACCCATTGGTGGTACTTCAAGCATTAATTTAAATTAGAAGGTCCCGCGGCCATCTTCTTTTCAGACGCGTCGGAGGATTATCAAGGATTGTTAAGGGTGAGAGATTAAGAACTAATGGGTTAGGATGGATAAGGAGATTGGAATGAAAAGACGCATATCTGTTTCGGGCCAAATATCTTATCATAGAGTATAAAAATTTTTCGTAGTGAACGGGAAGTTTATAGTGCTTGGCAAGTAGGTGTTGTAGCAATCGAAATCTGGTATGTGGATTCCAAGTAAGGGTCTTGTCAAGATGGAGTCCTAAGTATCGAATCTGTTCAACAGGCGTTAAATAAATATTATTAAAAAGTAAGTATCGAAGTATTCAATGTACACGCCATCGGAAGATCACTTTATTCCAGAAAAACCTGAAATGTTTGATAATTTTTTATTTGGAGCTTCATATTTTTAAAACTGCTTACAACAATAAAAAACGTATTATCAGATTATTTAAAGTAAAGTAAATTTTCAAAAATATGAGTCTTAATAGAGTTCTTAACATACTAAGATATGATTTCTCATGAACCAAAAGCTTTTTCAAAAAATAAATATTTTGTTAATTTGTTTTGGCAAAGATTATCAAAACTACAACTCCTAAGAAAATAATAATTATTCACTACCTACAATCAACTAGCTTTATTTTGAGTGTTGATAGACGCATTTGGAAACACATTTAGGTTTATGAAAAATCATACCTCATGAATTATTGAACGTTACGAGCTCTATTATGGTTCAATTTTTAGCAAATTTAGTCTACTTCAAATGAAGTTCTATTGTATATTTAAGCGTTGCAGGTATTTTAAGAGTATATAGCTCCGAACAGAACACTAGTAGTAAAGATGATTAGTTGTTGATTATCTATGTTATAATTTTTCCTAACCTCGTGCAGTAATATCATAGAAATGTTTTTTACTTTTTTTCTAGACTCCGAAATATTATTATTTTAATATTTTAATTTCGAAATAATAACTTGAAATAAAAAAGATATTTATGTATGTGAACGTTAATTTAAAAAAGAAAGTTAAACAATCAGTAACTGAGACACATTGCTAAACTAAGAATCATAAGAACATCATATTTCTTGAACTTAGATTGTAATAAGAATTCACTCATAGAAATAACAAAAATCAATTTGGAATTTGAAGAGTAATGATGGAACTCGGATGATCCCAGACTGTTTTACGTCGTTCCTTGAAAATCAATTACTTCTTTAGTTAATAATCAAATTCTTGATAATAGTTGAGATTTATCCACACTAACAATCAGAAATGTTTGATTTTTTCATATTAAAAAAATTAAAGGTATAGTAGTGGAAGTGTTTTTGAAAAATTGGCCTTTAAGCACTATTATACTACTTCAATGAGTAAAGGATAACATCTGTTTTTGAAAAAAAAACATGTAAAAATTCGATTCTAAATTGTGCACAAAAATCTAATCTATTCTCACTAATTAATAAATATCCGGTACTCTAATGTTAAAGAGGTTGCTGAACTTTAATAAACACACTGACTACTTTCTGTCTCTCATTACCTTACTATCACATTTTATTCTTCCCCCTCCATTCTATCAACTGTAGAAAAAAGATGAAAACAGAAAGAAAACTTTCAAACTTTTTGCCAGGACTGTTCTCACTTTGACCCTCTTTAAATTCCTCTCCCCTTTTTTTTCTCTTTAAGGCTTTTATCATCGCCTCCTTTTTCCATGTTATTTATTTTCCTCATCTTAGATAGGTGTTAGCTACAAAGATAACTAATAAGATACCTCATCATGTCTATTAATAACATCACAAATTGTCACTTTTCAAGATTTACCTGATAAATTTCTGATGGTTATATAACCGCGATCAATTTAAAATCGCGTTCACCTTAAGCAGCAAGACAATGATAACAGTATATATTTATTGATAATTTTTATAACGAATATTTTTTTTATTCTTATTCTGCAAAGCTAACTAGATTTTTAAATAAATATAATAGAATTTAAGATTAATTTAATGTATAAAGATATATTTGAAAATTTCTTTCTCGTATCTTTATTTTATTTGAATGTTAATCTATCCCTTATCATATAGTTCTTTTTTAAGGTATTGAAATACACAAAAGAAATAAATGGATTAGCGATATCAACAGTTTCCTTATAATCAAAAATTGCTGACTATAATTAAATGAAAGAATATGAATTAATATTATAAATATTTTTTACAGAATTTTGATAATTAGTAAGAAGTAAGTAATTAATATTTTTATATTTTAATATTGAATGATATATAATAAATAGTAATAGCTGTGTTCTTAAATTATGTTGTTTTGTATTTCTGACTCGAATAATATAGCTTTGAACCGTTAGTTATACTTTCGCAAAAATTCCTTTTCTATTTAAATACTTTCACATTAGCTACATAACCTAATACGATTAAGCTATCACCTACGTAACATTGGTTTTTATTGAACTAGTCCAATGGCGAAGGTAATTTTGAAACGTCCTCGACCTTCAATGTTCTAAACTTGTATCCAAAGTATATAATTGAACAGTGAGAATGTATTGGTAAATAATCATGACCATGTTCATGGTCTCAGGCTACAAATAGAAGTGAAATTCCCCATCCACCATGGAATGCATACAATGTACCCTCTGTAAACACATATTAATAATTTTTTTTTAATCAGTTTTACGTACGTAATACACATTAAAACATTGAGTCAAATTTTCAGAGTTGAATAATTTTTGAAAGTTAAAGAAAAAAGTAGCGATTGATTGAAAAGTTATTTTCAAGTATAATGTATTGCTCTTTCACTACGGAAAGAACTCCTTCATGCAGGGAGTCAAATACGAAATTTATTCTTAGAATCGAAATTTTCCACTAGCGTTTTACGTTGTAGACAATGAACAAGAAATTTTGATTTGTGTGCGTCTACGTGTACAAGTCGAAGTGCCCAAGAAATCCAAGAAGAAAAAAATAAAATATTTCACTCCAATTTCTTATTACTTTAAAGAAAACTGAGAACAATATGCTATTTATTGTTTTCCAGAAGGTACAAAAATTCATTTTTTATTTTATCCAATTAGATAAAAAATTACTCTTTATTTTCTATTAAAAAAAGAAACAATTGTTACTTATATTAGAGAAGGGATTCGGTAAATATCACTTAAAAAGAAATATTAAAGGATATAAGTTTCACGTCCCCTGAGATTTATTTTATTCCAGAAAAACTTGACATTTTCGCTCATTTTTCATTCGGAGCTCCATATCCTCAAAATTACGTACAACACTAAAAAACTGTTTAAACTTATTTAATAATAATAATAATAATAATAATAATAATAATAATAATAATTTAGTTATTTGTTTATGGGGCAATCCTCGTATAAATTTAATTAGCTTGTAAAGTACATAATTTCACATGAAACAATCATTGTAATATTAATTAAATAATAACAATGAACAAAATATTAGATTATTATATAAGCTAATGACAAAACAGTATAACTACATAGTGAACTAAAAATCATTTATATAGGCTAATAATTTATAAATTAAATAATAACATTAATAAAAATACTTCGAAGTATATTGTTTTATGTTGAGTAAAATTTCTAAAATATGAGTTTTTACGTTCAGTAGTTCTCGAGATATAGTTTATCAAAAAGCAAATTTTTTTTCTAAATATTTAATCCAATTTTGATGAAATGGTTAGAGATTTTGTCTAGATTACTCTACATCATTGTTTGGTTTTGAATAATCTAATATCAAATTCCACCCACTACTATAACTTAGGCATATTTAAACATATATTTCTTGTTGCACTCATATTTCGAAAACGGTCGGTTTGATTTGGTTCAAATTTGGAGGAATGTTAGAGATCAATTTAAAAACCATCTATTAATTTTATCAAGTACCTTCTACTGCTTTCGCTTTCAAATTTGCAAATGTACTTGACAAATCTATATTTCAAAAACGGCTTGTCCGATTTGGTTTAATATTGAATTGAAGTTGAGAATTAATACAAACTTAGTCTAATAAAATTTCATCCACTAGTTTCGTTTACCTATGAGTATTATAGAAAATCGCATTGTAAAATTAATTTTCTGGTTACGCCTGTACTTCAAAAAAAAGTTCATCCCTTAGATTTTATTAATCATATAGCTATTAAATTTAATTTATTAAATAATAAGTAATCATGTATCCAATAGAAGTGGAAGTTTGCACAAAAAAGAGAATTTTCAGCTAATAAAATTAGGAATTTTTAAAACCAATGATACTGTCGGATTTTATTTATGTTAATAATATAACTGCTATTCTTATTAATTTAAATCTTATTGAACAAAAATAATAACCGCAATGGTTTTGGTCAGTTATGAACTACATGAAGTATTGAGCTTATCGGTATCCAGTATTATCGCACGTTCTTATCATGCTAATGAACACTGAAAGCAGTTCGACCTCCAGGCTCTGTGTTGGTGTAACGTCATGGGTAATTTTTTATTTATTTTTTTTTATCAATAATAGCCTTGCTAATCGTTCCTCAAGTACTAGTTGCTTACATCTTTGTTGAAAAAGAGTAGTAAAAATGTATGAACTGTTGTATAATAAATTAAAAATCGATTTTGCCTATATACTGATGGAATATAGATCGCGTTACGTAAATTTTGGTTTTTCATTATTCATTAAACTTTTTCCACTCATCGAACTTTATTAAAATGATATTTCTAAGTCGTATAACATACATTAAGACAAAAAGTGTGTCAATTCATACTATTTTAAGCTCCTAGACGTTTATTCAAATTTAAGCTGAATGGTATTAATTTCGTTAATCGAGGAGGTAATAAGAGAGGTAAATTACGATTAAGTATTTAAATAAAATTCATTTATACACTCGGGCTATTGCGTTATTGTATACAGGCTCATAAATACGTAATGTGTTGTTTTAGCATCATCAAAAAAAACTTGTGAGCAAGGTTATTACCCTGAAGAACTGACCTAATGCCAGTGATCATACACGTTTAATAGTTACAATGTTTATTGTTATGATCATGTTTGCCATTAATATGGCAGAGAAATATCCGAGAGATTGGCAGTCTACTTCTCATTGAGCTCATTTACGAAACGTAATGTTTTTTTTTATCAGGATAAGCTAAACCTTAGTTATTTCCTAAAGTCTTGTATTTGAGGAATTTAAAAATAGTACTTAATTACTTTTTTGTAGAGATATAGAATTAAAACATCTTTATAATGGCGGGGACCATAACGATGCAGCAAATGAGATAGTTATGTTAAACTAACGCTTAAACATATTAGTAAAAATTATTTCCATGTATCATGAATTATATGAAAATACAACATATTAATATTATGAATATTGTAATTTTAGAATACAGGCATATTTATATTTGTCCTGTCATAAGAATATAAAAATATGTTCTAATATATCAGAATTATGCTATGAATTCAGAAATCTTATCAAGTTTACATACGTATTTAATCTGACAATAGAAAGAGTTGCAGAAGCAGGTGGCAAAAAAGGAAGAATATTTTAAAATATGATGCGCTGATTTATCAGGTTAAAACCTTGGAGAGCTTCATTTGAAAGTTTATTCCCAAAAATAAACTTTTATGTATTTATTCATCATTAATTTACATTATTAAAGATCCAAATCACAAGAATACACAAAGCATATTTTAAAGGATTTTCATTGAATAAAAAGACTATAAATTTTAAATTATAAAACCTATTTCAATAGATTTAAAACCTTTTTTAATAGATTTAAAACCTTTTATAGTGAAGAATAGTGCTATTAGCTACAAAATTCCTAATATGCATGGGCGTAAGCAGAGGGGAGCAGGGGGGACCCAAGAAAGAAAAAAAAATAGAGAAGTTATTTGATAGATGATTTCTTTCTGGAAACATGACACAATCAGGAAGCTAAAATTGTTGAGTTAACATACAAGAGAACACAATAAACCTTTGAAGGGATATACGTTGATTCTTCGGTAAAAAGGTAAAATTCAAAGCACAATTATTCGTTATGTACTTATCTCTAAATATAATGGGGGGGGGGGACAAACAAAAAAGAACCTTTTTTAGATTCCATACTTCCTATTATAACTTACAGTTTGTCATTTTAATAATCTCAGAATGTTAGTTGAAAATAAATCAAATAAGGTAACTATCGCAGAAGAGTTGGTTAATATTTTTGCCAGCAATATTTAAGTTTTCGCTCGATTTTCAAGTTTCATTTACAATAATTTATTGTAATTATTGATAATAATTTTTTTTAAAGTAATGATCGAATTTTATGAAGTAAAAATAAAATGGTGGGGGTATTTTTGCTCCCCCCTTGGCGAAATCCTGCCTACGTCCATGCCAATGAGTGAAAAAATCTCAGCTCTGGTATTCTGCTATTTAGAAATCCAAGTTGATATGAAGTCTTTGATTATCTTTGGTCTTTTCGTTGTTTGTTTATCTCTTGAGTAAGCGTGGTGAGTGAAACACGGTATTTGTGGCTTAAGGGATAATTATTACCCCTAAAAATATTGTATATTATAATGAAAAAGGTTTAAAGGTCAGTCAGTGCCTTTAAAATTCAGAGGAAAAAGTAATCAAAGATCCAAATTTTCACGTCTTCAGGTTCTTCCTGTTTTGAAGATCCAGTAAAGTCAAACTTTTAATAATTGTATAATTTGTAATAATTTTCTATAGAAAGTATGCCAGATGTAAATAGACAATCGATATGTTAGCAATTATCTTATTCGAAATACTGCATGATGTTTTTGTTCTCAACTGTTGTAAGTTCATTAATATGAGATCTGTGTTAAGACTTATTGGACGACCTTTCAAATCGTTGAACTCTTTTCTGCACTTTGGAAGTTCAGTACAGTTTCATTCACATTGGTTTCGTTATTAATCAGGAACTATAAAATCAAAACCCGTGCTGTGCTATAAATACGTGTGAAGAAAATTAAAGGAAGTATTTTGTTCTAAGGTATTCATACGTAGCAATGTGCCTAAGAAATCTTAATCACAAAGCGATGCTAACGAGCGTCATATGCTCTGTGTTATGTATACTTCCGGACAAGTATATGTGCATTTATTTTGAGTAGTGTGAATTATTAATTATGTTTTATTTATTATTAGATAATAAATTTATTTATAGTCATACATGTGTTTTTTTTTGTTTTTTTTTTTGTAACTGAACTACAATATATTTATATTTTGAAAAACAAAGTTCAAAATAGTTACCCGAAGATTGAAATAATAAAAAAATCAAGCCTGTATAGCCGGTATGGGCAACCTTTGTCGTGTTGTGGGCCAAACTTTAATGTGCAAATACGTTCGCGGGCAGCATTTAAAAGTAATGTTAATAATTTTTAACGATAGATACCAGACATGAAATAATAAGACATTGTTATTATTATACAATTTATTAAAATAACGAAATGAAATGAAAAAAATAGGAACAACATTACAATTAAATCGTGAAATTTGGAATTATTACGAACTACAAAAGTTAAATATCGACACAGTAATCAATGAGACACCTGAGCATGAATTTGAGAAACTAATCCGTCGATGTTTGGATTAATTTCACTGATACAAAGACGTAAAGAATTTTTCAAATTATCGTCAAACTTGTACGATGGTTTGATTTAATAACGTTTATCATTAAAAAGAACTGTTCGCATTTATAAGTACTGCCAAACGCACAAATCAATCTTCTTGCGAATTTTCTAAGCTGCGGAAAATGGTCTTCTTCGAAATATTTTTTGTAGAAATTGCACAACTCCACGTCTTAAAATTTAGATTTTAAAGAGTTTTCTTGAATCTTGATCAACTCCATTTGTAAGTGAATTGGAGTATTTTGTACATTACTTTTTGTTGGAGTAGCAAACAAATTGAAACAGTCTTCCATGTTTTTGAAATCGCTAAATCTGTTCGAAAATTCCTCCGACATGTTCTTCAGCATATTGAGCAAAATTTTCATAAGCAGAGAGCGTGGTGAAATGGTAACTGTTACCAGACAGCATCTGTGTCTCCCGCAAGCGGATTTTGTTCTGAAAGGTTTTCAAAGGGCTAAACAAATTATTTACTAACTGTCCTTGTTTTTGAAGTTTCAAATTTAAATCAGTCAAATAGCCTGTAAGGTCGATCAGAAATGCTAAGTCTCATATCCATTTTGGGTCACCCAATACAGTGTTTTATCTTTTATTTGCATAAAATTTGCTATCTCATTTCTGAGCTCGTAAAACCGTTTCATCATTTTCCCTATCCATAGCCATCTGACTTCATAATAATATGTTACGTCGTCATATTGGGCTGATATTTCATCCAAAAGATGGTTAATCCCTCGGGATCGTTTCTACTACCACATTCATAATATTCTGGAGTCGAATGGACTTAGAACACAAGTTCTGTTGGTGGATAATCCAATGAAGGACTATCAAATCATCTTTTTGCACATTTAATTCGGTTGCTTTTTCATTCAAAATTCCGATGAAACCTTTACGTAACCCGACCATAGAAGGTGCACCATCTGTGCATATATCGACTAATTTTGACTATGGCAAGCCAAAACTTGTTGAATACCTTTTGAACTTCATTAAAAATGTCCTCTCCTGAAGTGGTTCCTTTTAGCGGCAGTAAAGCAAGCAATTCCTCAGTAACAGTGAACTCTCTATGAATACCTCGAATAAATATAGCCAGTTGAGCTGTTTCGGACAAATCTGAGCTCTCGTCTAATGCTATGGAAAATGATTCAAAACCAGTCATACGGTCAGTCAATGTTTTTTTAATATCATTATCCATCATTTCTATACTCGGACAACAGTTCGTTTTGACAAATTAATTTTTCTTTTCAGGACAGGTTTTAATGACTGCTAATTTTGAACTAACTATTAAACTAGCTTTCAAAACATTATCATATTGTGTTCTTTGTTTACGAAACATTTACTGCTGTTTTTTCCATGGAGTGCAGCATAGGATGGTTAGTTGAGTAATGCCTCTTTTTACTGAATTCTTTCATCACTGAAATGGATTCATTACACAGCAAACAAATAGGCTTACTATTGTGCAAGATAAGAAAAAACTGATTTTTCAGTCCATTTTCCTTGAAACTTGCGACTCTCTGCATCTCCTTTCGTTTCTTTCCACCAATTTTCGTTTACTTTTCGTTCGATAAACTTAATAAAAAAATATAATTAGTAAGCACTCAAGATGTAAACTAAGTCACTAAGCTAAATGACGCCTCTAGCATATCGTTTGTCGAAGTTATCACCTCGGTAGCTCAAATAGTACTGAACTAAAGTTCGGGCCATCTACCCGCTTATATAGGCAAAATGAAGGAATGATCTAGAATCGTCTAGTGCAGAACAATTGAGTAGCAATAATCTCTTGTTGCGCCGCCAACGAGGCTCCACGATCTTTGCTACCTCATTCCTTGATGATCGCCGCCACTCGGCTTTCTCGCTAACTTGATTCAGTGAGCATAAGTAAATAGTGTAATATTTTTTTTTTAATTGGGTTTTTCCAAATGTCTCGCGGGCCAGATCAAATCTCCAGAAGTCTAAATCTCATCCAGATCAGTTTGCTCTTTGCCTCCTATACACACTGGCTGAATCTTGGACAACCTTGCTTGTTGTTCGTTGGTTGTCATTTGCTTAGTGTGTTGCCAAACACCTACGAAGAAGGATCGAAGACCTACGAAGATGAACCAGACAACTACGCGTTGGCGACCTACGCAAGTTGGCTAATGCCGTGTCCTAACTGGTCAAGAATAGCGCAAAGGCCATGTGCACTTGGACTAAGCGAAAAATCAAACATAAGAAATGTAGTTAAGTGAACATTTGAAGTTCTACCTAGGCAACCGCCTCCAGAAAATCTAAAGTACGAATTTTTGTAACAACAGAAAAATAAAAACTTTTTGTTTATAATTGTCGTGCCTTATTTTATATTTTTTTTTTAGAAAATACCGAATTTAACAAGCCAATACTACTAGAACCACAAGCGATTATTAGATTTGTTTTAAATAAATGATAACATAATTTATTTTTAGTAGAAATCCAAACATGTTTTTACCTTATTGTTACTCCATGATGCAATAGATGTGCTTTTATGTTATACAAGTGGTGGGTCCCGTCCTAAGAGCGGTCTTTATAAATCTCTCCCTTTCCATCGCTATCAACATAATATTTCTTTATTTAACCTTCAATTAATTATTTATTTATGCCTCCCCATTTTTAATTTATTAAATCTTTGATCTGAGATTTTCTTTTAGGGAATATTTAAAAGTTGATAAATTATCTATAGCCAGTTTGGATTTGGATTGTCAGTTCCTAACAGAACCTACTACATTGGAAAAAAAACTGCCTTTTGAAATAAAATCTGTATAACGAAATACATAAATTTTAAAAAAATTCGAAAAATAATAATGGAGTCTTGTACTCTGAGTCGAAGCTTGTCCCTGGCGAAAGAATTTAGAAGACTGCATATTTCAAGTGAAATTACGTTTTTATAAGACAAAAATATTTGTTTCTACTTTTCGTTTTTTTTTTTTATTTTAATTTTGAAAATAAAAGGAGATAATCATATAAGATTATGATGTTTATTTCGAAATATATTACCTAAACTACTGTGGAAAAACTATTGAATTTTATTCATAGTGAAGAAGGGGCGAAAAAATTATGGTTGTCCCCATGGAAAATTAATTCCTTGTTCCAGTCCTGCTTGAACTTTTTGGAACTGACATCCTTTAAACTCTTTGTCAGAAATTATTAGAACTCCTTGTGAATCAGTACTGAAAACTGTTTATCGTCTACATAATGTTTAAGGTCCATATAGGATCATTTCCGTGTTACAGATTTTTTTTGTACAAGTAATATCATAACAGTGAGAAAGTAACTGATAGTAAATTCTTCTTTAGCAATTCAACATGTTAAATGAATGATTAAAAAAAAAAAAAAGATATACAGTTAAATTATTAAATTTCTACTGGAAGAGTTTATGAATTTGGTGAATGACACAAATCTTCCTTGATCCTTGTCCATATTATATGATATACAGATGATTGGCCGTATATAAATTTAAAGGAGATGGTCAGGGTAAGGGTCAATAAGAACAAAAATAGTTTTCAACTATGCATTGATTGCCGACGTTTCTATCTACAATGTAGGTGTTCATCAGGGCTATTGTGTTAGGTGGTGTGTAAACACTGGATACAGGGACTTTTATTATATAAAAAAATTAATTTTTTTTTAATAGTCTGAATTAAATTGTCTGCCCAGAGTTTAAGTCCCTATAGCTTCCTCACTATTTCTATCTTCTTTCTTTTTTTTCCTCGAAATTACATTTTTTTCTACATACTTCTATTGCGTGCTTAAGTACTATATTTCAAGGTTTATGATATATTGTTTGAGAATAAAATCTAGGGGGACAACCTAAAACATAGTTGTAACCAGGAAATTTGTATTTAGTAGGAGTAATTGAAAGTAGTTGATGACATTTATAGAGTATGTTTACACTAATTCCAAACTTTTCTCGATTTTTTAGTTTGGACAAGTTTTTTTCTATTACAAGTATATCAAGGAAAGTAAGTTTTCGCATGCTTAAGCAAAAGTAGTTTATGTATTTAACTAAAATTTATACGAAACAATGTCAATACTAACCTCTACCTTCCCTCCAAATTTCGGCTACGGCCGAATGCACACAGAGTACTGAAATGGAACAGTGACGCGGACTACCAAGCAGTTTACTAGGAAAAGGAAAGAATGGGATGCCGCACACGGCGCTACTGAATGTGGACTCGTTTGAAATTCACAGACGAGTCCACAACCAGAGGTCTGTTTCATAATAAAAGCTAGTAGTATTAGTCAATAAATCCAAGTACACAAACTATAAAGTACAGGCACTAATATATTTTGTTTCATGATAGGGACGTCTATCAGTGATATTACATGATTTTAAAAGTAAAAAGTTATCTGGAAGAATCATATAAGTCAGTGAAATTGTACCAAATACAAACTACAAGATTAATAGTATTAGTTTCTACTTTATTATGAATTGGACGCACATTGAATGTAAAGCTAGTTAATAGTACTACAACCAGTCAAGCAAATCCTGACAGTACAGCCGTGACGACTGTCACTGCCAAGTCCCCTTCACCGTGAATCCTGCAATTAATCTTAAAATTGAACTTACAAATTTTACACTATTGTTTATTATTTCCATGTGTTGTTTTGTTTTATAGGTTTCGATATGATCATTCCAAAACACTTAAAAATTTTCTCTATCTTCATAAATGACCGAGTTATAGTAACAAGAAATCTATTATCTGCCGCCATTTTGGAACAATAAGACGGATCATCAAAAGCTCCGGGGATCTTTGTGTGATGTGGTGACCTCTGGCTTTGGTAGCTGATATATTAAAAAAAATAAAAAAAATAGGCGGATTAGCAGAAAATCAGCGGACTGTTGAGCGTTTTTTTAATCCTATTTTTGGATTCTACTATCTTGAAACGTAAAGTTCAAATTTCGATGAAAGTTAATTTTTTTGTTTCTTGTTTATTCTGCAAGAATCTAATATGAATTGATTCAACATGGAATAGTTTGGTGATCTATACGAAAACCGGCTTACCCAACATTAGTTGGAATACACCATGAAATTGAATCCCCAAACATACAATTTATATGAGCATGGAGACAGTTGTTATGTACAATTCATGAGCGTGTGATAAAACAAAATTCTATTTAAACGTTTGAGATGTATGTAAAAATAAATTAGTTTTCTTCTAGAAAGCCAAAACAGAAAGATAAACAATCGTTTTTTTTAATTTAGTTGTTCAAGTAAAGTAAATCGTATTTTTAAAAATTGATTTTAATCCATTCCTAATTTGTAATAACCCCTCCTTTCCCAATTTACAATAACCTTTGAATGTTGGAGCGTAAGGATGACGGAGCGTTGCCCCTCCACGCTCAAGGAGGAGAGGGTTGCGTTGAGCACTAGTAGTTGGCACGAGGTTGCCGTGCTCTCCTCTTAGTTGTATTATAGATATGTTCGCGATTGTGATTAATCTTTTGAATTTAGTTTTTCCTATATTTTTAACTCCTTTCTTCTTTTTTATTCTCGGTCTTGTATCTCTCGGCTCGATTGGTAGATCCCTAGGTGTTCGTAGGGCATATGTGAAACTTCTGGTCAAGATATTTGAGGTTAATTTCTATTTCAATGAAATGTACATAGCATTAGAAAAATGTGATATATTGATTGTGTCTGTATTGAACGTAAGATGTGTATTCTTATGTTTTTCTTAAGTCTCATTATTGTTAACCTTAACTTTAAAAGTGCTCTTATCACTAGAGATAATTGTAAAAATTTAACCAGTAATTAATTTTTTTTCCATTTCAAACCTTTAACTTTAAAGTTAATCTAAACATTCCAGTTCTACTTAATTTTTTCTGTTGAAGACTTTGACTCTTGTTATATTAAAGTATTCTGATTTGTTGTTATCAAATGCATTTCTTGCAGTTTGGTCGAAAAACAATAGAAGCCGAAGGAAAATGGAATATTCATACTCCACCCTTGACATCAGAAAACAAGGTTGAATCTAATGGAACCTCTGTTATATCAAGGGAAGACCTCATCTTGGTACCTGATCCTGAACAAAACTATTTGGGAAACAATAATCTTGAAGTGCCACAGGTACTATAAAACACATTTATTTATAAAAAATGTATTTATTTTTCTATCTATTGAGGAAAGTCTATATTTATTTCTAATTCATGAAGATAATTATGGCTCATCTCATTCTACCTTTATAATATCTTCATCTTTAATTAAAATATCTCCATGAGATTAAAGTAAAAAATATATTAATAATGGTACTCTTAAGTAAAATTATATCCATTTATATTCTTTGTTCTTGGAGATGTATGACTTTCAACTTAATCATGCTCCAACATAACCTTCATTTTTCAGGAAAAAGATGATGAAGGTGGATTGCCTAGGAGACCATCATTTGAAACTCTAAAAAAAGGTTTTCACCTCTCCGATTGCCTCGATTACATTAAAACAGGGGTAGAAGCAATTATCGAAGATCAAGTTACCTCTAGGTTTGAAGCTGAGGAATTAAAAGTACTTATTAATATTACTATGTGTTTTTTTTTTTGTTTTTTAATAATACTATTGTGAGCACTGAACTACTTTTATACTTTTTTTAGTCATGGAATCTTTTAACCAGAACAAATAGACAGTATGAGTTCATCAGCTGGAAACTTTCTTTTATATGGGTCACAGGATTTTTCATTAGATATTTTTTTCTTCTTCCTATGAGAGTTCTGATCTGTTTTTTTGGGGTAAGGCACTGTTGTTTTTTTATTTTAACTCATATCTTATCTAAGTGTTGAAAAAAACACTTCTGAACAATGACAACACTTTAAAAAAATGTTCATAATCTAAGGCCAAAAGTGCCTACTTAAAGGATTTCTGATGCCATAAATTTTAAATATGAAATCTTTAAAAAATCAAGGAATTGAAGTATTAATTAACATTTACTGTTTATTATGAAAAAAAAATATTTTTAATGTATTTTATTAAAGTAGAGTAAGTTTGAAACAAATAAAAATCCACCTTTAAAATTTTCTCTGAACTATCAAGAGTTATACAGTGTCCTCATGAAAATAGATATTTTTCCACTTTTGGTGAAAATAAATAATATATATCATGCTTGGTTTTTTAATACCATTACTATCCACATCTGAGTAAGACCTTTGTGAAGGTATGTGTTGATAATAGTCTTTTTTATTAAAAGTTTCTTATTTTAGACTTCTAAGCAATTTTTTCAACCCAAGAATTGTGAAAAACTCTGAAATAAGTAACAGAAATGTAAATCTTGGTGAAAATCTTTTTTAATTCTTTTATTATTATAATAAACTTTAAATCATGTGTCTGAACTTCCATCTTTACTCCTATATTTGGAATTACTCCCATTTTTTCATCTATGCTATAAATGTTCTACAGTTAATCTGCGGTGGTATCTATGTGACATTGTGATAGGACCAATTACAACAAAAATGTTATTCTCTTTATTACCTGGTTAAATATAAGTAAAAAAAAAATCTAATTCGCTTCCTTCTGTGTATTAAATCAGTGGTCATTTATTTCAATAAACTTGGTTGATTGTATTAATTAAACTGTAATATTCAGTGATATTAATTATATATAATTGTTGTTTTTAGTATGAATATAGATCTTGTTGTATTTATAGGTCTTATGGTTAACGTTCTGCACAGCCATTGTTGGATATATTCCTGAAGGTGCGTTCAAAAGGTGGACTAATAGGAAGGTGTCAGTTCTCTGTTTCAATATTCTTTCTTCTGCCCTGTCATCAGTTGTTACTTATCATAATCCACAGAACAGGCCAAAAAAAGGAATATGCGTTGCAAATCATACGTCTCCAATTGATGTTCTTGTGCTAATGTGTGATAATTCATATTCTCTTGTAAGTATTGTGTACTTTTATTTGTGATATTAGTTTTAAAATTACCTAAAAAAATGATCCTTTTCAGATTTTCTTCCCTGAAAAAGATTAATATTAAACCTTTGCACATTTAAGCCTTATGGTTTTGTAAGTTGTATACCTAAGTTTAATAATACTTCATGCAGTTACAATAATGGATTGTAACTCCATAAAACTAGTTAAGTTAAAGTTGATTGTATTAAAAAAGATTAAAGAAACTAGACCCTAATTAAGTGTTCTAGTTGTTCTTGTCATAATTAATCATATTATTAATCTAATGAAAATTACATTATTAGATTGGGCAGAGGCATGGTGGTTTTCTTGGCATTCTTCAAAGAGCACTTGCCAGAGCTTCGCCTCATATTTGGTTCGAGAGGTCTGAAGTAAAAGATAGAGAGACTGTTGCTGCAAGGTATATAAATTTATCTGACAAAATCAGGTTTTTAATTTAGTTATTAAGTTACAGTTTTTTATCATTAAATGGATTGAATAGAATTTTATGAACAGAAACTGAAACTGCGATTAAGGTCTTGAACATGAAATTAGTTTATACATTTTTAAATCTTCATTCATATTGGGGGAAAGTTAATTACCTGTTGTAAGATGCCAGTAAAGTTTATTGTTTTCTGTGTTTATTTGATGTTCAATAATTTTTATAAAGTCCCTTGTTGGTCTGAAAAACTTTTAAAGTATACAATGATGCAACAAAAAATTTTTTTTGTGAAAATTATTTTATTTTGTTGACAAACTCAAAAGCACTAATTAGATCAGTGGTATAAAGTGGGTGTCACTAACGATCAAAAATATTCTTAAAAACAATAATAAATAAAATTAACATATCAGATATACAGTACATTTACTTTGTATGTTTTTTGTCTTATTTTCTTGCATACTCAATCACTCTAAGGATAGTTATGGTAACATTTTTATTATTTTTTAACTTGACAAGGATGCTGTGAAATTTTTTTAGCCCATCAAGGGTGCCGCGAAATGATTTTAGCCCTAAAAGGGTGGCCTGGCGAAATAAGTTTGGGAACCTCTAAACTAGATATTTTGGGCAGCAATATCATCTTTATTGCGCTTGTTGGTTATTAGTGAACTCTATGTTGTTATGGCCTACCTTATTTTATTATTATTGCAATGCTATTTCCCATTAAAAGCTTTTGTTACGATTTGCCACAGTGCTACTAGAGTATTGAAATACTCTTTTATTTGTTTTAACCTATCCCTGGAATGTTAGTTAAAGATAAGTTGGTTATTTACAAATCCTGAAACATTGTACTGATATTATTAATGAGTGTTAGAATTAAATTTGTTTTATACATTCTATGCTACTGAAGATATTTGTTCATGGAAATATTCATATGCAGCATTTGTTGATTTTTCTGTTGTCTATTTAGATGTAAAGATCCAGTTTCCTTTATGAGATTCTTTATTGTTTTTTATGACAACTCATCTACTATATCTTAGTTATTTCCTTTAATTTAGGTAAAAAATGGAATGCATTGATTATTTTTTATTGCTTGTCTTAAACTTAGAGCTAATTATTGATAATTTATTAGTGAATCTTAATAAAGAACTTAATAATTACCCATAATAATAATAATTATAAAAATAAATAATACCATTCTTTTGTGAGTTTTTTATATGAGTATTTTTCCAAACCAAAATAATAACAAAAAGAGATAGGAACTAATTGAAATAGAAATAACAGCTAATTGCAACAAGTTAATTTTTTTTTGTATGTTTGACTTAGACCTTGAAGTGAAAGTAGATTATTTATAGTAGAAGCTACCTTAAATAAATCAACCTTGGCTAATAGGGTCATTATTTTTTTTTTTTATTTAAAGTTCATCATCACGCTAATTCACAATCATAACAATAACATTATGGAGAGATACTTAAGCTTTTATAGCAATACCTAACTTTCCCATCTTCAGGGCTATAGCAAATATTTGTCAAGTTATTACAATTATAATGATATTGTATCGCTAAAAGAACTTTTACAACACAGCTAATGAGTTCTGTCAACAATTATTCATTTTTTTAACATATTGAGTAACAAATTTATAGCTGAGTATTTTAACATCAATGCGGGACATATTCATTTACCGATCATAATTTTAATCTTAATTTGATAAATATTATGGACATCATGCTTGTGCTATTGTCATTTGTGTGGAAAGAAAAAGGAAATTCATATTTTATGTAATTCTTCTAATCATACAGCAGGATCTAACTACCATTGGAAATCTTTAAAAAATACTTAATTCAACAATTAAGATGGGTGCAAATTCAAAAACCTTTGGCCATCTTTTATTGTATTGAAGTGGGCTTGAATGTTGGCAACTTTGAAATTTAAAAAAAATTAAATGGTATTTCATAATTATCACTTACAGATTTTTTTTTAATGGTTGATTTTTATAATACAGCACTTAATATTAAATATAAATTGAAAAAATAAAGCTAACTTAAAAATCATATTTGCTATATTGCATTATGTTTTATTTATATATGAGTAAATTATTTTCAAGAGTCACCTAAATCATGGATGGTTTTTGAAAATAAATGACTCATATTGAGACTATAATTATGTCAATTTCTGATAACTGCAATTTCTCTGGACACAATGAATCATCTTTTTTTCATTTTGAAATTTTTTTTATAAAACTTAACTTTTACCCATATAAATACAAGAACTTATGCTACTACTTTAGATTTAAAAACAATAACCATAAAAATAATAAAAGACAAAAAAAAATTAATAAAGCATTAAAAAAAATAATAATAATGATTTACAAATACCTTTCATTGTTAAATATATCAAAGATTATTATTAATTGTCCCATTTTAAAGTTCCTGTTCATAAACTGAGTAAGATAAGAGACATTAATGGAACAAATATTTATCTATCTAATCTTTATATCAATGCTTTGCTTTAATAGTGGCACGTCTGAAAAAAATATAGTTCTGATTTTATTTTGAATTTGATCTCACAAAGTTACCCCAGCCTACAGTACAACCTATAGAATACATCAAATACAAAATAAATAAAAAAATCTTTCTTATACTATAAATAGATTTCCATTTACTAGTTAACAATCATATTATAGCTTTTATCTTATTTGCATAAATTCTCATATTTTTATTTACTGCATTAATTTTATTTATTTTTTCTTATGATTATCAACTTTTCCTGAACTTGCAAAAAAGAATGAGGCTCTGAAAAAAGAAGTATTGTAAAAATAAAGTTCTCAGATAAAAAAATATGTATATCTTTATCTCTACTCTTATCAAAATCTCTTGATCCCTCCTAAATTGATCAGACTTAAGATATCTTCATTTGACAAAAGAATTATTTATTTTCTGTGAATCCTCTTTTCCTAAAATTGATTACTTGCCTAAGAACAGTGATTTCTCTTAACGACAATATTACTGAATTTATTGGTCAACTAGTGGTTGAAATTTAGTACTTTTAATTTTTTTCAATAAGTATTACAAATCACTTATTGTTTATATAAAATTAAATATAAATGATATGAAATACTTAACAGTTATGAGAAAGAAGATGTTTATTCCTTAAAAATATATTCATTTCAACATTCCCATCGTTTTAAAAAAAGATTATTAAGTTTCTTTCAATAAGTCAGCCTAGTGCATAGGTCAGTATCACTTCCTCACTGTTTTTGTCTTTTTTTAAAAATGGTTTACAGCTGTTTTGTTCTTTGAAAATGGAAAAAAACTCTTTGCAGTTTTTGGAAATTAGCCTTTTTCTAAAAATTTATTTTATAATGGTAATTACCTATATTTTAAGGTAAAATGTTGTGGGAGAATTACATCTACAAGATGAGGCATTGTCTATTAAATATGTATCCAAATCGCAGTTTTTTTAAATATTGGTATTACGTGTAAAATACATTTAAGCATGTATAAATAAAAGTAATGGACAGAATCTGATAAAATCAATATAGGACCAAATAGGTACCAACCTGAAAATTTAATCAAAATTGGTTTAACTTTCCTGTTGATTGCGGGAACAAAAATTTAAATACAAACAAAGGACCATCTTTGTTCCTTGAAACGTAAAAAAAATTTGATTTTGAGGACAATTTTTTTTCATTTGTATGAGTACAAAGCTTACCTACCTTAGTAATAATAAAGACTGTTTTATTGCTTTAAATATGAGTAAATATATTTAGGTAACAAAGCAGTTAAAGATTAATAATTTTTATTGTCAATAATTAGTTCTGAAATGCTTACTAAAATTCTATAAATCAATATAATATATTAAATGCATGTATTTATAACTCAGATTAAAATTATAATTAATAATTTATACACATTTGTCAAATTGTTTTTCCGTTATATGACTTTCTGCTTGTTTATCTTACCCCCTGTAGAAAATATTTCCTAAAACTGAGTTACTGTATAGATGAATAATTCTCATCTACTATCCCATGAAATTCTCAAAGTGTGTTGTCACTGCCAAGCACTGTCCTCTCCCAAAATAAAATTATTTATTTTGTTTACATTTCTGTGTCAATTGACATTACATCCATTCCAAATATTTATTCTATAATTTGAACCAAATATGTTTCACATTTTAAGTTCTAGAAAGGCTTTAATGTAAAATTGTTCTTATTTATCTTTATTATTAGCCTGCTATCAAAATTTTTAAATTATTAAAAGTGTGCTGTGAGGGAAAAAAGGTCTAGAGTCATCTGTATTTAGTCTAGGTTCTAAATCCCATTTATTTATGTGTTTAAATTTATAATGTTGTTTAATTTATTGGGTGTGTTTGTTGTTATATATTAAATAAAAAAAGAAAATAAATCATTGAGTAGGCTTTTTATCATATTTATTTGTATTTATTGGTTTCTTTACAAAATTACATTGAATCATGTAAGTTAATGTATTTTTTTTTCTATATTTTTTACTTTCACTGCTATTTTTAAAAAATAACTATTTTTTGTAACTTCTTTTTCTCTTATTTTATTTTATTTTTTCAATTGTTTTGTCTTGTGTTTTAGACTTCGGGAACATGTGTCTGTTGAACATAATCCACCTATTCTAATATTCCCTGAAGGAACATGTATTAATAACACTTCTGTGATGCAGTTTAAAAAGGGTAGTTTTGAAGTTGGAAGTGTTGTCTATCCAGTAGCTATTAAAGTAAGTAGTTCTGCTCAATAATGTTTTTAAAAGTGTGTATTATAATAATTTATGCAGGTTCCATTGAAGAAAAATTTAATATGCATATGATAATTAGAGGTATTAATTAGATTTGAATTGTTTTAACATGAAAACTGCTTAGTGTTACATGCTGGGAACATTTGTTAATTGAGTGAGGGATAAAAAAATAATTGCTTAGTACTTACTTTAAATATAATTTCTTTTCATTAGAAATAGTGTTATTGAATAACATGAGAGTAACCAGCTAACTCCGTTTTCCTTAAAGAAAATAAACGTGTGAAACACTTTTTAATTAAATAGAAACTGTCCCCGTTTGTAGTTCAGTCGTTACTAAAATTGTTCTATATTCTTTAATTTTTTGGAGAGAATGGGGGCAGAAAGTCAATCCTTCTAGTTAAGACATTCATTCCTGTTTTTGCCTTGAACATTATTTAGTGAGTGTCAATATTTTCCTTTCTGACAGTTGAGTACTATTTTCCTTCTTATGTTGCAAGAACTTTCTCTGCTCCTTGTCACTCATGACCTCATTGCAATATTCTTTTTCGAACTATTTTTTCTATTGTTTTTGGTACAGTAAATTAATTAGTATTTTTACTTTTATTTCTTTTTTTTATTCAATATAAAATAATTAATGAATATACATTAATCTACATATTTGTATATATCATCTTATCTCAACTAGATATGCAACAATGTATTATTATTTAGCCCTCCCCTGCAGATTGAGAGCAATTTAAATATAACATTTACATGGTGAGTTCACAAAGTTTCAAGACTGGTCTCAGAACCAAAAATGAATTAAATATCATTTGTACAACAAACTAATAGTCTTTAATATACAATCCTCAGGCTTCACTACACCACTTCCTGCATTTTTCTATTATTCATAGGCTCCGTAGAACTTTTCGTGTGGAAGACTTAAGGGACCTTGATGAAGCTGCCTAGACCGCTGGAATCATATCGAATTGCTTTCCATTCAGATCTCTATGATCCGGGAAAACCATAAGAAGTCACTGGGAGCTAGGTCGGGGTTGTTGGATGGCTGCAGCAGGGTCACTATGTTGAATTTGCCAAAACTTTAGTTGTGGCGAGCGATGTTTGAGGGGACCATTGTCTTGGCATAGAAACCGGTTGTCTTTGCATAGAAACCAGTCGTCTTTGATCTATGAACAGACTCAATCCTTCGAACAGTGGAGCACTCCAACATAAAAATGACCTGTGACAGTTTGTTTGGCTAGAACAAACTCTGTGTGAATCACTCCTTTGGTGTTGAACTCAGGAAGAAAATGTCTTGAAGTTTGATGTAGTCACTGAAGTTTTGGCCAGGTTCAATGTGCACCCTAACTCCCATCGACTTTATTTTTTATCAACAAATTAAAAAAGATCTGAAAGGGAAATGATTTAACAAGATTTCCAGGGGGTTTATTAATAATGAAAAAAATAACTGCAAACAGTAGTGTGTTGAACCCAAGGGTGATATATTGAAGACTCTTAATTCGTTGTACCAAAATATTTAATACATTTTGAGTTCTAGATCAGTCTTGAAACCTTGTATATATCATATTTAAATTGTGCTCTCAGTCTGTACACAGTAAATAATAATACATAAATGCATATAAGTTGAGATAAAATAAAGAAAAAAATAATTATGTATATATATATATATATATATATGAATTGATCTCAGTCTGCAACTATATAAATAAATTACTGTTGAAGTTAACTCACTATGTTTATGCATACCTTGTTATTTTAAAATGAATTTTGTATATTATTGATATAAGCCTATGGTTTCTACGTATTTCTCTTGATAATTATTTGTAGTGATTATTTTCTTCTTTTTTTTTCAGTATGACCCAAAGTTTGGTGATGCTTTTTGGAATAGTAGTCGATACTCCATGATGCAATATCTTTATATGATGATGACATCTTGGGCAATAGTTGCTGAAGTCTGGTATCTTCCACCAATGACACAAGAGGAAGGAGAAACTGCGATTGATTTTGCTAACAGGGTAAAGAGAGTAATAGCCAAGCAGGGAGGCCTTGTGGATCTAATGTGGTAAGTTATATATCAACTAGATCAGAATAAAATATCACCTTTTTATTGAAAAGCTTTATAAAATTATTTATATGACTCATTTAACCAAGATATCGCCACTGTTGATAATGAGGTGGCATGGGGCTGTTTTTAAAGATTTTCATGGCCTAGTAGATAAAAAAAAAAAAAATTTGGAATGAAGCTACCTTAGGTTGTATTAATAAGTATTAGCCTAGGAGCGAGCCCTCTGAAAAAATTTATATTTTTGGAATTTAATTTTACCAGTAAAGGATTTTCCAAATCTTATTTTGAAAACTGATATGAATCTACCCCTTTAAATTTTCAGTTCAGCTTTGCCAAAGTATCTAGTTGATACCACTTTAAATTTTAATCCATTTTAGTTAATTTATTATTTAATAACTGAAATCATAAAATTAAACATAGGCATTGATGACCAAAAGGTTTTTACACCTTTAAACAAGACCAAACCAACATGAAATTAAACAATTATATTCTTGTTACAGGGACGGACAACTGAAGCGTATGAGAGCTAAGAAAGAATGGATGGAGAAACAACAAGAGGAGTTTAGTAAAAGGTTGAAAGTAGAGTAATGATGTTAAATGTCCAATATGTAATGATAATTGTACATATACACGAGTTCCTGGAGAGGAAATTATTTGAAATAGTCATGATTAATTTAATGATTTTTTGTAATTATTGTTTTGTATATATGTCATTTAATGTGCCCTAATGCACTTTGTATATATGTAAATGTATTTTGTTAAATATTTTTTTATAATTTTTGTCAATGAGGTTAGTGAAGTATTCTGTTTACGCATATGAAGCTTTTATTTTATTTTCTAATAATTTTCCTTTCTCTTTCAGTTAATATTGTTTCTTTAAGAGACATGTTTAATATCAAAAGTTTGATAAAAACTCACTCTTGACTACTGCTGAAATTGAAAAAGATGTTTGATATGTAAGGAAGGGAAAGTTGATAATTTATTTTATTTAAAAATTTATTTATTTATAGGTTACCTATCATTTTTTTTAACCATCTAATTTTAAATAAATAATTGAACCAAATTAATTACTCTTTTTAGAGGTATGGTTGATTATTTAATTATAATTGGTTAAAAATTGTTGCTTATGATATAAGCTAAATAATTTATTCATAGCTATTTGATGTCTTAATTATAGAGGATTATTTAATTTTTCACATTTTAAATTTTTTTAAAGTAACATAATTGTGCTGATGAACTATGAAATGGCAAGAATTATATTTTTTGACTCCCAAATTTATCGTGGTAACAGAATCTATTCTGAAATCAGTTGATAAATCAATTAAGTGCTGCATTTCTAAAATTAGAGCTTAAAAAAACAAATAAATAAGCTGGTTATTTTATTAAATCTACTTCAAACAGTTTAATAATAATGTTAAAAATAGCCAAAAAAATAATGAAATAAGACCTAGGTCCATATTAGCTTTCCCTTCTTCGTTGAAAATAAAATACATTTAGAATAGTGTGTTTAAATTAGGATATAATAGTATATTTATTAATTTACTATTTATTAGTCATGAATCATAAGTCTGATAATTAGACCCAATAAGTAATTAAAATGAATATCATCTAATTGAACGATTTTATTTAATGTAATATATTTTTTCAGGTAGTTTATTTTTATTTACATATTTTTAAAATATGTATATTTTAGTAAAACTATTTTTTATTGTATTTATTAACAAAAAATAAGATATAATGCATTGTAGAGCAAATATTTTGGAATAATTTTGTTGGTATAAAATTTAGTTTAAGCTTTGCACAATATATTTGTTTTTATTTATCAATTATTGTCTTCATACAAATTTATAAAAAAATAATTTTCTTTTGTATAAAATTTTGAAACATATTAGTTAAATATTAGCTTTTATTTTTCATTTTTATATTTAAGATTTAAGATCACAAATTTGGTTGAACGACTAGTATATAAGTATGCAATTAGATTATTCAATAGGAACAAATGAAATGTTGACTACTGTGTAGGAACATTTGATGTACTGTGATTAAATTATATTTTTTCTTTTCTTTTTTTTTTCTTTCAGCTATTTTGAATCTGAATGAATTTAAACGATGGAAAAATCAAGATTTAAAAATTAATTAATGTTCATTGATTAAGAAAGAAATGTGTACATTGGTTCCTATCAACGTTATGAGCCGAGGCTGGTTTTTTGATCATAAAAATAGCTCAAGTTTGACAAAAAATAAATAAAAATATGCCAAGACATTTATAAAAAAAGGTAATATAACTTATCATTGATCAAAAATCCCTAACCAATTCATACAAAAAAATGGGTACAAACAATTTCCTGTGTTTTAAAGGAATTAAATTATTTATTCTGTTAAAATTTTTTTATTTAAACCAAATCATTACTTTAAGAAGGCAGAATTTAAACTTTTCTAAGTTTGTGAAAATCAAGATTTAAGATATAAGATATAAATTAACTTATCTGTTTTACAGAAACCAAAAGAAAAACAATAGATTTAGTTATATAAAATATTTTTTAAGGAGTGAAGATGAAAATCATTTTTAGAAGTTCTTAATTAACATACACATTTCCTATGAAATTAAGTAAAGTTTAAACATCTGTGGCATTTATGAAAGGCAATAAAAAAAGTAATCATGGTAGCAGGAGAGATAGATTTCTAAAATCATTTCTTTCTAGTTAGTTATCAATGGAATATTCTTTATTTGTCTAATTCATTTCCTGTCTAAATCTTATTTATTTTTCCCATCTGTTTTTTCTTAAACCGGGTTCAGATCTATAAAAGTTTATACCAATTTAACATAAATGTTTATTAATGTTGACGTGACATTGCACATTTAATTATTTAATTTGTGGTGTACTATTAAATAATATAATAAATAGGCAATAGATTTTTGTGATGAACTGATTCAGCAAACGTTTTTATAGATGTGAACCCGCTTTGAGAATATAATTTATCGTAATAAAAATAATTTTTGTAATTAAAAAACTCAGTTAAGCATTAAATAATACATAAATGGACCATATTGTACTGAAAGGAACCAAGCCACATAGTTAAAACTATGATTAAAGGGATTTAGAGTTTAATAACCATAAACTATCCACAAATAAAACTATACATGTACTGATTACTTTAACTAGTAGCACATTACTTGAAGGTCTTCCATGCAGCCATGCTGTGGAGGGGTCAATCTTTTCTGCAGGGTGTGGTTTGAATAAGCTCCTTAAAAATTGGTCTTAATGTACTAGTTCAGAATTTTATTTGGAGTACTGCAAAACAAAATAAAACATGCATGCTTTAAATATATTTCCCTAAAACTCTGGTCTCTGGTCGTTTCAAACTACCAGTTGCAAGTGCCTCATTAAGAAACAAATGGTATTCTAGTTATATTATCTTTACTCATGTAGAAACAAGTGCTATTGAAATGATTGTTTAAGCTACAAGCACTCAACATAATTTTAAGGATTGTATTCAGTTTATTTTTAGTCATAATTATAACACTTGAATGGCTCGGGATAAAAATGTGACAAGCCACAATTTTTTAAAACAATCAGATTTATTTTTTTTAAATCCTCCTTTGTTTCCTTTAAAGCTATTTATTATGTTTGGTTTCTAACACCATGAATCCAAAATGTTTACCTATAATATTATGTAATTTGTAATTATAGAATTATTTTAAGCTATTCAGCTCAGCTAAACTCTTTTTATCATGTGACTTGTAGTATTTTTACCTCAAGCCATTCTATTATAAAACTGATCATTTATTTGTAAATATTTGTTTTATTGTTTAATCTCTTACATTTTGAAAGAAATAATGTTTTAGCACATTCACTGCGATACCCAAAATAGGTGGTATTAGTTTCTTTTAAAGGTTATCACAGAACTGTCTTTTTCTCAAAATGTCAGCGAATCAATTTACACAAACCACATCATGTATTAACCATATTAATATATCCACAGAATCACTCTTGTGACCTTTCCAGTTTGGTTAGAATAGGTTGATAACCTGTTCCAATGCCTTCATCAAGTACAATAAGCACTGAATAAATATCAGTTGAAACATTTTCACTTAAGAAGTATGATTGTGTTCTCGTTATTAAACTACAAACTCCCCACATCTTAGTTAAATACTCCAACCAACGTTAATTTTTTTAATAACAATATTTTACTTTTTTGTTGTAATTTATTTAATTTTTTTGTTCAGAAAAGATGTATTAGTTTGAAATATATCACTACTTCTGTTATTTATTACTTTCCTACCGTTACCAGCTAAATATAGATTTTCAATGTGTAGTTTTCAGCTGATCTATGTGTTTCCAAGCCTACTAAATTAAAAAAAAACATTTTCAGCTATTACTTTGTATGTCCTCCACAATTATTGGCTATGATGGTTTTGCTGTAGTCAAAACATGTGGATTTTTAAAGACTGTAGCAACAAAATAGCTCTAGCAATGTTGATGAAACCTGCTTAAAATCTACTTAAAGCCCTTCCACTTTTTAATATATCTAGAATGAATTTCTGAAGAAAAGTTATGACAAAATTGAAGTGAATTTTATTTGCTCTTGACTCAAAAAATGTACACTTTAAAATATTGTGATAAATTACAATAGAGATGGTTAAATGTGATTAAAAGTTTCAATTTAATGTGAAGAATTGACAAAATAGGGTAATTGTGGACTGAAATTAAGGACCCGGCCAGTAAAGCCTGCACAGAGTTTTTTAAAATTGTCCTTGAGGATGACGGACTTTGCTGGAACGTTGGACTTATAAAGAAATATAAATTGTTTTGAAACTATGATTGGATAAAATTTATTTAAACAAAAATGTACACTTGTGTTAAATTATATTTATTCACATTTGAAAGGTAATTAATTCCTTAAAACTAATGTCAAATATTTTATTAATACTAACTACTTTAATTATCATCAGTTTATAGAATAAATTGAAAAGAATACATCCATCTCCCAAGATCTTTCCTGTTACTCTTTTGAAAGATTATTAAATTGTCTAATAAAATATAATTATCAGCAAAGATCCAGTTAATAATTGTTCTATTAAACATGACAAAAAGGAAAGTCAATGGCGTCGACACAGAAGTTTGTATTTTATTTTCATTCTTTCTTTTGCTATTTTAGGTTTTGGTTTCTTTAATTAATGCATTGCATTACTTACACTTTTTTTCATCATATATTTTTGTACACTTTCTTTTTTACTTTTAAGTATAATTATATACATTCATTCAGATATGGCCAATTCATGGTGATTAGAAATGGTGTCATAAATTCAACAACAAAGAGAATATTCATCAAATTTTCATAGTAATGTTGCAGTGAATGTGTTAATAAGACCAATTTTAATTAATATTGTGAACTCGATTTGCTAATTTACTTAAATGGTAATCTAGGGATTCATTTTAGGATAATTTGATTCTTGTTTCTAATAAAATTTACAACTATTTTAATAAACACCAATAAATATTCTAAGTATGATATAAAATTTGAAGAAAATATTTTTTCCATTACTTCAAAAAAATTAAGGATCATTTCTTTTACATAGGCCTTTTTAAGTTTAAAATTATCAGAACATTGATATTTTAAATAATGAAGATAATATATTCGTTCAACCTTACAATTACCAATAAATGTTATTCATTGCAATTTTTTTATAGTGTTAAAATTTTGTTATTTCATTTTCTGTTGTATAAATATATTTGTTTCATTCTTATTTGTGCGAAGCATTTCATTATTTATTCTTTTATATTTTTAAACTTATTTTTTGAATAATAATTCTCCCTAATGAAAGTTGAGGCCCTCAAGATCATCTTACTTTAATCACATCTGTTTAACTAATAATCTTTCATTAATTTCACACAAAAATAAAAAAATAGCAGAATTTTGTGTTTGTTTAACAGGATTTAAGAGCTTGTCAACACCCTTGACCCTCAACACTCATAGTTTCATAAAGATTTAATGGTATTAAATCCTAGAAATCATTTTCTAATCTGAAAGGAATTAAATGACCATATTGATGGTGTTTTTATCATCTTCCATTGCCATATGAATTTATTTTGTGGTAACTCCAGCTAGTTTAAAATTGTCTGATAATAGTGGCATTATTAGAAAATATTGTGATTGTCATACAATAATTTATTTCTGAGGTTCCTCCCTTGTTATGAGATGGACAAGTGTGAGGGTGCTACCTTTTATTCTGAGAAGATTTATTGCTATTTCTCTGTTTAATACAGTAGGCTTTTGTCCATGAATCCACACTTTTTTGGACTGTTTAAACTAACTGGATGGAATCTCATCCCACACTGACTGACATCTTTTAGTGAATGGACAAGTTCTCAAGAATTAAGCATTGCTGTGCCTTGACCTGGGAGACTTAAAGCCACTCTGGCAGCTCTATTAGCAATTGTACTCAAACTTTATCATTGTTTTATTTCAAAAGAATGAGGGTTGTAAACTAAATTGTTATACTTATCACTCACAGCTAATTTCCCCAGTGTATCAAACTACCTTTCAATAGTTCTACTTGAGCAGAAAATGTATTCTACTTGAAGTTGGGTACTATGTGGAAATTATTTGATGCACGCGTCACACTACATTTTTAATCTTGGATTAGTTTTTCTAAATCTGTGTCCTGATAACTGTATGTTAGAACCGACTATATCAACTTCCAAGGAAATATACAAAATGTTGAAATTTAATGAAGAAAATTAAAAAAGGATTAATGATTTAAAATTCTTCAAGCCTCTACCTGACGTTGTTAAAAAAAATTAAAAAGTTTATTGAGAACATAATATTTAACTGCTAGAGATGAAATATTGTGGTGAAAGGTTTTTTCGTACAGCAGAATATTGACAGAATCATCAGATGTATTGCTACAATAATTTGTGGGGAGAAAGGGGTAGAGAAAAGAGGAGAGGGGCAAAATGCTATTTACCTAACAGTTTTGACAAAATCTCCTAACTATACATGAATAATTTTTCTAACTCTTGAATTTAAGGCCATGTTGGTCAAGTGTGTTTGACTTTTATTTCATAGCTGATATTTGTTGCAATAAATCTGGACCTTCTGACTTTGGCCAGAATAGGTTAGTAAAATGTGATAACCACTTAGAATGACAAAATGGCCTGGGGATAGCAGAAGACAAATTCCTCTGGATTTGGATTTATTATTTGCCTTAGAAAGTTTGACATTTTCTTTTATATTCCAAGACAACATAATTAAAATTTCATGGCCAAAGCTATTGGTTTTGAATTTCAATTTAATTAACTTTTTGAATAAAATACTTCACTTTGATTAATTTCAAATCTCAAATTTTCCAACTTAATGTATTTTATAATTGTTTAGGGGAGAAACACCCTTACCACTCTCATATCTATGTTCATGTCTCTGATGATCATGCCTACCATACCCCTATAAAACATATCAGTGGAGCTGAAAGAAAGAGACCCTTGTAGTGATTGTTAGCCATAGAAGGCTTAGAGATCTGGATAAGGATCGTGTTGCGTAAATCTAACCTTGGTGCAAAAGTCAGCACACTAGCCCACCCACACAACCCTCTGCAGTGCGCTAATTTCATAAATGCACCTTAATCCATAAGGCCTAGTGCGTATCATTTTCACTTTACACAGCTATTTCATTCTCCCATAGTTATTACTGGATTGCCATCCAAGAGTCCTGGTGGATTCTTAAATTCGCGGTTTTGAAATCATATAATAACTCTTAAGGAATTCTAAATCTTTCTGATAGCTTTCGGTGATATCTTACATAATATGTTCTGACATATGTCATAAATAAGAATTAATGCCTCTTCACAACGTTAATAGATAATAAGGAAGTGCATCTTGAAATTTTCACCATAAATATTTGTTTAATCTGTTTTCACTTTCTCTATCCTACAGCAGTAGTTATTAAAGTTAATAACCTCGCAACTTGATGTATTATATAACTTGGAATATCTTAGAAAATTTTCTTATGATGTTTCAAAAATCATCTAATACTATTTTGAGAATGGTTAATAAGTATATTTTTACACGCGATGTCTTTCTAGAACGTCCTTATAGCACTAGGATTTCCTTTATTACATTCTGCAATTCGACATTTAAAGTTCTTTAACGAAATGTCTATTGGATCTTGATAGGATTGCAAATTACACGCCTACGTTGTATGCAAGAATTTTCCCGAAGGGGAAGGGGGCTAGATGCCGTGACAGTTACTGTCAATTGTCCCACTGTTACGATGTAGTTAGTGAAGGGTAGGGAATGTGCCATCACTCCAATAATTTGAAAGCCCGAAAAGCTAGGAAAGTTGAGATCTGACCATCCACTTGAAACTGCCAAAATTGTGTTAAAACATTACGCAAAGAGATTATTTTGGATGGCCATGAAAAACTTCAAATAACTTAAACTCTGATATACAATTTTTTTTTCCAATAATGAGTGTAAGAATAAATCGCATATTGTATGTATATGTAATCGACATAACAATTTTTTATCCTCCAAAAATTTTTTTATCCTCCGGGCGGGGTATCCACTGCTGTTAATTTTTCAAATAAGCTCCAAGAAATATAAATAAGTATAATTTATAAATGTAGGATGTATAGTTTCAGGAATCCTCTGTAACATGGCCGAAGACATTCTTCCTAAGCCAAGAAGGAAGATCAGCTTCGGTTGATGCTTCATCAAGGGGTTGGCCAAGCCAAAGCACGACCGCCCTATCACGAACCCTTTCACAAGGCGTCAACTGTCTGTGCTGCGTTGGTTGGCCAGTTTGTCCGAATATTTTGTTACCTCAAGATTTGAATCAGCCGCTATTGATCGACATTAATCTACGCCTTGATAGGGTTGTGGAATCTGTTGCTCAGTTTCCTACATTAGAAGTATTAGTTGCAGGCAACGTATAAAGAAAAAGATTGCTTGATCGAAATGTCAAAGACAAGTTATAAGGTGGGCGTTGTAAGACAACAAAGTGTTTATATAACCAATATTAGGCATTTCCCTCTTTGGTTTCTTCTGGTGCACTTTCGTAGTCACTTCATTTTTTAATGCTGCAATGTTCTCACCAATCCATTGACACACATTCTTCTTATGTTTTAAACATATTTAACCCTCGGCGCGATAGATTGGTCTCTTGGAACTAGTTACGATTATTTGTCGTAACCTTTTATTTTTATTAACCTAAATGAAAAATTAAAAAATAATTTTAGAATACCAAAATGTTAGATGAGATAATTAAATATCGATATGTGTCCTTCAGATCCACCTGTGGCGCTGAGGGTTTGATTTGCTCTGAGATACCCACCAGAACAGCTTACTGTTTTCATGATTCTTAATTTGTTTGTTTATGTTTCTAGGGTGCTTATTATGAACTGTTACTTTAATGTCTCGAATTATTTTGGAAAGGATAAAAAAATCTAAAGAATTTTTTCTTTCATTTTTGTTCAGATTTTGAAAACCATGTATTCTTCGAATAGCTTCCACCAAATTAAATTAAACAAGAGTTTTTAACCCACAATGACTGCTTCAATTATTTTGTTAACTTGTAAGATAGATTTTGAAGCGAGTAAAGTAAAAATCATTAGACAGAATGTAGCAAAAAAATGTTAGTTTTCATTTTATACTTTCCAAAAAAATCGTGACAAAGTTGAAGTTCGCTATCAATGCCCTAAAAGGATAAGTAAGCCAATTTTCAAAATTTCTTTAAAATATCCCCAAAGATCTCTCCGTTACCCTCATTCGGCTCTTGAGGTTGGTACCAAAATTTATGGAATGTACTCTTGTTTAATTTAGTATAGGCATATACTTTTTAAGAAATGCGTAGTTTACATGTCATAGGAGAAAATGAGATTATTTTTGCATTTTAGTATATTCTATGAATTATAATTTATTTTTTTATTATTGATAATATTATGAAAAGGTTGAAATCGGAAAGGAAATAAAAGAAAAAATTGAAAGTTCTAGTCCAATCCATTTCTTTGTCGTTAGAAAGCTTTAGAATTTTAAAAGATTTTTATCATGTTAGTCACAAGTTATAAGATCTGTTCTAGAAACATTCTCTAAAGGATCAATAATTTTCCTCTACTTTCTAAAATAATTTCTCTCTGTAAATTGAGGCGTTCGGTTGTAAAACATGATAACTGAAATTTTTCATGAACTACAATTTTTGGCTTCATCAGCTTTTTAAAGGCTGATTTCGTAAATTGTTGCCTTTAGGAAATCTGTTTTCATAAGGCAATAATCTTAATATTAAGTCATGGAAAGTGACTCCTGGTTGAAGGTAAAATGTTGTCATTAACAAACAATTCAACATTGTAAAAGTTTTCATATCTGCAGTTACAATGTTTTACAATTGAACGTCTGGATTATATTTATTACCTACTTATACTAAATCATTTGGTTAATTCGAATACTGAAGTTAAAAAAGAAATCATTAGGATCCCTTTATTTAATTTAACGCATTATTATATAATATATAACTTATAAAAAATATAACTTAGATAAAACGTATATTACAGATTATTAATTGTTAAAAGGCTTAGCTTAAAAAAATAATTTTGATTCAATTTGGAATCAGATAATTGATTGGATTTTATTATTATTATATTATATTAAGTTTATAGGCAAGTTTTAATAAAACACAAAACACATTTATTACTACTGTAATGTGCACAGCATTTTGACCTTCCACTATTATCCAGGAGGCCACTAAAGAAAATTGAAACCTTAGCTTGCATTAGAGCAGTAATTAATTTACTATTTTTTATTTATTATCTCTTGTAGGTACATTGTAATTTTACAGAATCCTTTAATTTGTAAAACAGAATTAATTAACAAATATTAAGACTCATAATGACTGTTAGTAGTTTGAAGTATTAAAAATAAAATATAGAATATTTAATCATTTTTGATAAAGTAACCAATGCTATGACTGTTTCTGCATCTATGGAATGAAGTAAATTTTGTTCATTTGATACACTATTTGTAAATTTTCTTGGAGATTTACAAATAAGGAAGAGTTGATCTATTTTTATTTGTGGATGTTGCGAATACAATGTTTTTATTATTACAGCATTATGAGTTGGAAGCAGTTGGAAAATGTCTACTAATCTAGATCTGCTCAAATTCATCCTGATTAAGAGAACTTATGGAAGGAATTACAGAATGTAAGCAAATTTTAAATATATTTTTATTTGAAAATATAAAATTTACATGTACAATATCTGTTAGGTAGCCATCGATATTAGGTATAGAATTCTAAAATCAACCAACACCTTTTTCCAATTTAAATTTTATATTTTTCTTTGATTACTTTTGTATTAAATCATCTTGAGTTGAAAGGATTTCCTGAAAGAAGTCATTTTTTGCATGGTAATCTAAGATAAAAACAATTGAATAAAAATAAAAATTGAAAAATGAACTTAGCTGATTTTATAAGTTTATGCCATATATATGAGCTAATGATTAGCCTTCGATGCATTATTAATTAAATATTGTGGTAATGATTTTGAGACTTCTTGAAAACATGTAAAATTATTATGTTTTTATAAGGAGAGAGGTCAGTGAAGAAAACACAAATTTAAGAATGCTTAGTGTATTTCTTATAATTTGTATTCTCTTCACTGATCACTTCTTTGGTATCTTCTTCTTTTACTATGTCTACAGTCAACCACAAACACACCTTTATTATATTTTATCTCTCTATATAGTGCAAACTGATTTGGTATGACTTACTTTTTCAGCAATCAAACAAGTTTAATTGTACTACTTATACTATTGTAACTTGTAATAGACCAAATTTTTATATTACATGTGATTTATTTTATATACACTGGATTTGTCCTACGGTCTGATCTTGAAATTCACTATCTTTTTAAAAATAAATGGATGCTGTTTTTTTGACAGGTGAGCACACTTTTGGTGCAACACAATGAGAATATTTTAAGGTATAATAATAAATGAGTGTAGTAAAACAAATATTTCATTTTATTGAAGCTTATAAAAAGTAGATTGCAAAAAAAAATAGCCAAAGGTTTTTTTTTTCTAATCTTAATTAGTGAAATAAAATAAAGCATCAACAACAACATGCTCAAGTTACTCTGATACATTGTTGGTTAAAACGAGATTGAAAAGCAAAAGGAAATAAAGTCACAACTTAAAATAGTCGGCAGAATTTTTGGCTGTTTTAAAATATGTTTGTTTGTTTTTGTTTAGTGGCGCCAAACTTCATTGGCCATAAACGCGATTTATATTTTATTTAAATTTGCTTATATTTGTTTAATTTCATTTATTTTTTAATTTGATTATTTACTATTTTATTTATTAATTTTATTATCTTTTTTCTTCTGTTCAATGTTATATTTTTGTCAGTAGATGTTTTGAAAATTGAAACCCTAATTCTATTGTTTTATCATCGCCTCCGAGGGTTTTTGAAATATCTGGGTTTAGTCCTAAGCTATGGAGGTGTGGTGTGAAATATGGGCATTGTTGGAAAATATGGTTTATTGTCAATTTGTAGTTGTAATACTGGCAGTTCGGAGGCGTTTCTTTTGAAATAAGATAGGAGTGGGTGAGCCTATTCTCAGCCTAGCCAGTACAACCTCCTCTAAACGGCATTTGCGACTGGAGGTACCCCAGGGCTTGAATCCTTTCTAATAATTTTTAATTTACTCCTTAGGCTTTCATTCCACAAAGATTGCCATTGGTCTTTGACTTCCTTTTCAAGAGGTTTGCTCATTTCTGATGGAGTTAAAATTGCTTTAACCCGTCCCGGAAGCGCGAGTGCTTCTCTTGCAGCGTTATCGGCTAGTTCACCCTGCGATTCCTACTTGACTTGGAACCCATATAAATGTATGTTTACCAACCAACCAATTTAAAGTATGTTTATCAACCTCACAAATTATAAATACTTGTTAATTTTCATGTTTAAAATAATGCAAAAATAAAATATAGACAATTTTATATTAACTATAACCAAATTTCCATTGATTCCCGGTACAAAGGTGAAACTAAAGAATTCATCACAATAATTCTGTGCACAGATGGCAAAATATTACATCACTTTTCTTTTATAAAAATAAAAATGGTTATGCACATAACGGAATTTCCTTTGTTGATTTAAGGTAGAAGAAATTTTATAGTATTTTTCTTTTTAAAAAAATTTATGAAAAAATATCGTTGGCAGGTTGAAAAATGTTATTTAAGTCCACAGAACCGCATGCTGCCAATCTCAAAGTGACTTGTAGTATTTTACCATCTAACCCCAGAGTAAAAGTAAAGCCACGTGTTTCTCAAAATGAATATAAACCGATTTAAATCCACTCAAAATTTTGGTATTCATTTTGTTTATATTAAGCCAAATCATGTTCAATAGCTTTCCGAACTAATAATGACCAATCATCCGTATGAATTGGTTTGTTTGAGATTTCTAATGTATGGAATTATAAATGTGTTTAAAAGTAAAAAGTTATTGAGAAGTACTTTAACTTAAAGACAAATTAATTTTAGCAATTCAGAATTTTCAAATTTTTCTCTCAAAAGATATATTGACTTTCTTTATTTAGTCCCTACTCCTAAAAATATGAGGATTATCACCAAAGTAAGCTCTCACATTTTTTTTATTTGTTTAGAAATATGTAGTTATTTCCGTTTACTTTCTGTTATATTTACATTAATTTAAAGGTTAAACATTGGTCTATTTTTCTAAATAATCGATACTTAGATCAATGTATTATCAGGATGCTAACCTGTCAAACAATTTATAAAATTGCCCTAAAATAAGGCTTCTACTAATCAATGAGATCGATTTGTCAAGAAGGCTGTGTAAGTAGGTCCTGGTACCAATTTAAGAGGCGAGGTACTCTACATCTGAAGGCATTGAGAACAATGCATGTTCAATTAGTTAGGTTTGCTGGCTAGGAGGTGAATTAACAGGATGATTGGTGAGTTTTATGGGTTTTCGCCGTAAATCCTCGCAGGATGGACACCAATCCATAAGTTATGCGCTTATCAATGACTTATCAAGGGACGGCAAGTCCTACTGGTATCGATGTTAGACCTTGGAGGATGGAAACTCCACCCACTCCTTAAAGTATGCGCTTGCAGTCTGAAGGGATAGCTAGGTATTTGGTGTAGGTCCTGACGATAAGGACATAGGGTATAGGAAGGAAGAACTATCCAGAGAAGGCAGATTTGAATAATAATATAATATAGATTTCCAAAAATAGAGAGAGAGTAAATGATCCACTAATGTATATCATCATTCTCTATCTCCTAAAGAGGAGAATCCTCGAAGCGAATAATCACACATTGGTTTGTGTAGTAGCTCACGTTGTGGCTGCTAGATTACGTCATGTCGTCCCATAGTTGTTGGTGTGGCTCTAAGTAGTTATAGTCTGGACTAAGAGACAGCGGTTTCACTACAGCCTCAAAATATTCTGTTTTTTCTTTCCCTTACTGCACAAACACAAACGCATGCAGTCTCGACGAAATCCATTTTAAATTGATATTAAGGAACTATGTGGGCGTTTGGAACAACAGCGGGAAACTTTCAAACTACTTGATCTTTTAACCACTGAAAAGAAAAGTTGCCTGTATTCTAGTGTTTGTACTGAAGATAGTGGAAGGGAACAGACCGGGTTATCAATTCTGACCACGCCCAAATGTACCATGAGTAACTAGTTCACCAATTGCTCAACAACACAACTATCTACCTAATGAACTGTGTTCCTTGTGAGTAGTATGGGACATGTGTTCAACAACACACAAAGATGGTCAGGGAATGGCACTTGAAAAGACACCGTGTAGAAAACCTTTCATCCTTGGCTTTTTAATTATACATGTATTTCATATTATTATATAAATTGTTAATGTTCATCATTCGTTTATCTTATTATGCTAGTTTCTACTCCTTGCACATTGTTTCAAACCGGTATCAAATTATCTTGTTACCAAAGTACTCAGTGGAGCAACAGCAGATGCCTTCCTTGTACCCTGGTACGACATCATTACTGGTCTTTATAGCAGTTAGTTAGCCTCTCTTTCACTGTTGCGTGGTTGTAGCTCAGGGTATCTGTTTAGTATGGTCTTCAAATCGAAAGGTCAATCGCTCTGTTTGGAAAGGTCGCAAGATCTATCGTTCAGGTCTAAGACAAGTGCCCTCTTGTATAATATCAGCTCATACTATTGTTTCTGCAGTTCAATTATTTTGAGTAAATGGATGTTTGTTAAAATATTTCGTTATTTCCACTTAACAAGGGTGATCGGCTTTAACAATTTAGGAATATTTCTATCATTTTACTGTTACCCAAATGAATTTGAATAGCAGTTAGTTTCTAGAAAACTCTAGTTTTAGCAGATGTTGGTCGAATTGTTAAAACTGTATTTGGCCCACCTCAGTGGGTATGGAGCTGATGTAACTGACAGTTTTGTTGTGTATTGTTTGTATTGTGATTTAGTCCCATATTTTTCAAGTAAAAATGTTTTGTTTTATATGTAAAATAGGTTCTAGTGACAGTTTTGTTCTGTTAGATTTGCAATCTAGAATGACATTTTTTTTTTTTTATTTGAAAGCTATTTTTGTTATCGATTAAAATAACAACCTAGTTATATATTAGTACAAACGATTAAAATAATGTAAAACGAACCTAAATGTCAAAATAAAAATTCAGGATTTTCGCTGTTTGAGAAGAAAACTGTCTGGTTATTTAGAAGTGGTACGATTTCAACTCCTTGTGAGTATCCTCCGTCCAGGAGGTTCTTCGTTAACTTATCAAGCTATAGTAAATATTACAATGATCTATTTAGTGGATGGGAGGGATTATTTTCAATGACAACTAGATGTTTTTGTATGCCGGTCAGTTCACACAGCGTATTTCTCATCCTGTGTAAACAGATGGTAAAGAATTTTAATTATTGTATTAGCTCATTGGAGAGAAAACAAGAAATGCATGGGAAAAATGGCAAGAGCGGTATCCTGTATCTTTTCCTATTATCTTAATTAATTATGCCCGATCCCAAGGACCTGTCGTAATGCTCATTGCATGTTATTCCGTCTCGCTGCGCGTCCACTCAAGTTATGCTGCACGACCGTCGCCCGATCAATCATCTCGTGTCCTCAGCAATCGTCTCTTCATTTGGCAATCCTGGTCTTATAAGGGTGGTGTGTCTGTACTTCAGAAAAATGAAAGAGGCATATATCATGAGGACTATGTAGGCTTTCTAAATCCTTTATTATCAAAAACAATTGCAACGCAGGATAAAAAACGTTGAGATAATGCGGTTTGTATTAGTTCTGACTTAACCAGCTAAAGACTCTTATTTCAACGAATGTGCTTTCTGCTTATAAATTGATAACAGGAACGTAAATTATTATAGGATGGTTTATAATTTATTCAATAAATAAATAATTAATACACTAAAAAAGTGTTTTAACAGGATCATTCATTAAAAAAAAAAATTGAAATATTGGGCGATAATAATGAGGAGTTCCGAGGATCCTACTAGATGATATTTGGTGCCAAATTCGCTTGGTGCTAGATCGGCCAGTTGTTAAAAAAAAAAATAGTCGAAACATAAATCGGATTTTTGTGAAATAAAAACTCAAAATGTGTACAAAACAGCCAAATCTTGCAAAAGTCAAAAAATTTTTAAATTTATAATAATAATACTTAATTAATGGAAAACCTATGGAATTTTGTTTGAGTCAAAGTACTTGCTAAATAGGCACTAATAAAATTAAAACTGAAAACTGAAATAAGAAATTAACCACAACAAAGTGAGGAGGAATAATGAAGGGCTGGTGGCGTATTGGGAATTAACGTTGAAAACAGTAAAAATAAATGTTCTTTGTAGCAATAAGGGTGATTTTCTAGAGGTTTTTTTTTATAGTTACCCACGAACACTATGCCAAAGATATCCATCTTAATCAAACCTGACTAAGGTACTATCTTTGGAATACGTCCTCTCCTATATAAAACCAAAACTTTTGTTTTTTTTTTATGAGATGTCCAACAATAAAAACAAACATTCATTTTTTTTTTTTTTATGTACGACAGTAGGATTCAGATGGTTGCTCTATCACAGGTTTCGTTACTTTGGCCAAAAATATTTTGAACTCTCATTTTCAATAACAATAAACATCCGTAATTGTTTAATATTTTTTCTTGCCAGTTTGAAGCTTAGTTATAATAAAAATAATATCAAAATGTTAACATAAGTAAACTACAACCGAAAAGCTTAATTATTAACGGAGACCTTTACTCAAATATTTTCAAGATCCAAAGTAGCTAAAAAATTCAAATTTTCAGACATGGAATATTCCAACATTTTCATAAGAGACCCCCTCCGACTCCGAGTACTTACTTGAGGGATGATTTACTTAGTTTTTCCTATTTTTACAGCAACTTTTGTTTTGAAAAGTGAATATCTTGTTTGGCTAAGATTTTAAATAAAATACATTCTTTCCTTTTTCTTTATACACACACTTTTTACGAATATCAGACTATTTCCTAATGTTATGTCGTCCTCTATTTTTTCCTTAAAATGACTTTTTTTGCTAAATTCCGCCCTAAAACACCGAAAACCACCTTTTTTTCATTATTTTACTCTACTAAGCATCCCTAAATCCCGCAAATCCCTAACCACCACAAGCCACTGCTGGAAAATGAACGAACTGAACAGGTGTTGGAAATTCATTCGGTATTTTCGTACATCAAATTTATGGATACTTTTTATTTTTTTTCCCCTAATTTCCACTGCTACTACCTAAAAATCCTTCCCCCCCTTAAACCACCCTAATTTCCTCCTTATTGTTTTCCTAAAAACGGTTTTTTTAGCTAATTTCCACCGCTAAATACCTAGAAAAATTATCTCGTACCACTTTATTTATGTCATTCCGTATTTTTTTTTCGTATATTTATTTCGGTATTTTTCGCTAAATTCCAACCCAAAACCCCGCAAACCACCTCATAGCACTTTTGGCAAATGAATTTACTGGACACGTGTTGAAAATTCCTCCTGAATTTTGGGTTTTCATTTTTTTCCACTTTTCACTCTACCTTGTTTCTATGGAAATAACGGTACTCTAATTAATTTGCTCTAACACGATCATCCTCTTCTTCACAGTAGTAATTCAGCAGAACGATCACGAATCGTCAAGAATACATCATTCCCAATGTCAAGGTCTGAGAGTAAAAGGTATCCTTGCTGCAATAAATTTATGAGGCGTGAAAGAATTGATAGGTTTATGAAGATAGACGTTATAGATCACTTTCATCTCCCAGTTCAGATGTATTATGGAGTGGTGAAAAGAACAACGAGTAGAGCGAAAACTTTAGTGGAAAAAACAAACTGTGTATTTAAATATTAAATGGTGGACACTTGGCACTTGGCCATTTGAACAGTCTTTTTTTGTACTTTATACTTCCCTCACCCTCCTCTTTTCTACATCCTTCACATTTTTAATAAATGAACATGAAGTTCAAAAATAATACTTTTAGTTGTTTTATACATTTTTATTTCTCTAGTAAACACAAGATAAAATAACAGTAACAATAAAATGTTATAAGATAGGAATTTACTTAATTCAATATAAGAACAAGTCGGTTGGGGTGCGGTCAGTAAATAACACAAATAAGTTGAGAGAACTTATTTAATAGTTCCAAATTTTTGGCCAGAATTTCTAGCCTTCATCAGGGCTAAGAACAAAGAGCAAGATTAGAACAAATGAACACAAAAAAATAAAAAGGGAAGATATAAACAGAATGATATAAGTAAATAATTATACAGAATGAAAATTAAAAAAAAATAAAGTGATGAAAGAAGTGGAAAATAAAAGGTTTATAAATGTAATTAAATAAATATGAAAGTAGAATAACATAATCAAGGAAATAAAACCTTTTTAAAGTTATATAATGCAAATAAATATGAATATATTAATTTACTAATAATTAAAAAATTAAAGTTATGGATAGAAAAATCATATATTATTATTGTTATGTTTTCTATTCACTTCTTTTGTCAGACTCTACCATATATATTGTTTCTTTATTCTAGTATTATACTTACATATTTCATTAGTTATATATAGTTTCTTTTATTTTTTTTACAATGCAAATACAATAGGTTCCATTGGTATTAAATCTATACAAGACAAATAAAACAGAAAAAAATGCAATTCGTGCATGATTTTATTACTTTTGTTGCTTAGTTGTAACTGAACGTCTATTTAATATCCTTTTCCTAATTTTGACTATTTATTTTAGATTATTTCATTCCTGTTTTGCTTATATACTTCTTAAGTCACCTCGCCAATCTTGGCCAATCCAGTATTTTCTACAATTATCACTTCTTTTTTTCTGAATCGGATAATTAACGTTTAGCTTAATTTATAAGACACTATTATCAATAATTAAGCTATAGACAATAGCTGAGTTTTTCGTGTTCGTCACCCATGTTGCGATACATCCTTTGTCTTCGGTGTCAGATTGGTGCAAGCTGCGTAAGGCATTAATAAACATACGAGTATCATCCCGTCCCAGGTTTTTCCATTGAAGTCATCTCTAAATTCGAATCTAGGTCATTTCAGAGTGACGGATATGAGAAGATTAGGGGGATATATTGAAAAAAAATGTTAAAATATTTCTTCTTTTTTTGTGGAGCGATCTTATTGCTGCAGACCCCTCAATTACTCATCAAACTATAACTAATAAAATAGTTAATTATACAACTACGGCGAAGCCATAAGGATTATTTGGCTAGAAGTGTCACATAACCTGTTCACTTGTAGCTTTGTAATAATTTGAAAGAAAACGGCACTAACGATTTTCAAGTTTTATGAAAGATTATTCATTGAGATCTTGTGATTATTTTGAAAAAGTTTGACCTCAAATTACATATATTAAGTTTGTTAAATCTGTCCGCCTGTTTCTTTGGACTCTGTTTAGAGCGATCTCCGCAACCGATTTATAAGTCAGATGTCTCAAACTACTTGGCAATATCTCGTGGGTTTTTTTTTTCGACCAATTAGAGCTCAAAATATTGAAATAATATTTTATTATATTTCATAACCTTCTTAAAAGATGGAATTCTCCAAGTGACAGGGTAGCTGATATATGCAGCTCACATTCAATAATCTACCGCTACTGTATTTGTGAATATAGCTTACTCGTTTGGTTTATCACTTTTCATTTCGGCCAATGTCGAATTTCGTCAGTATATTGACTGTTTTAGAGAGTATTTTAGCAATAATATTGAAAGGTGTCCCCACATATACTACATACTGACGGAATGTTGATCGTGCGAGGTGGTATTTATGTTAAATGTAGTCAGTGACTACAGAAAGTTTGTTTCATTAAATAATGTTTTTTTTTTTTTTTGTTTTTTCTGACCTCCTAGAAAAATAAATATAAAAAAATTAAATATATACAATAAAAATGGTTGTATATATGCAGGCAAATATTGATCTTGGTTTGCCAGAGTGGCATTATAAGATAAATTGCCGGGTCCGCTGAAGGCGGTGTCATCAATGATGGCATGAGTCTGCCGTAAGCGTACTAGGAATAGGTCATTAAATAATGTTGATTCTTATGTGCTAATTATGAACTAAGGTAAATCAGTGTGATATAACGGAAAGGAGAGACTTGAATATTTAAAAAGCGTCTGAAATTGAAAAACGACATCAAACCCTCCACTCCCGCGCTCCATGGTAGACTTACTTATCTGTCTTTTCGAAAGGACAATTACAGTGAATAGGTTGGTCGATGAACGACATGTCACAATCTCACAAGAGGAGATCATAACACTATAAAAAAAAAGGCAATTGCTAGATATCGGAAACTAACAGTTTCATATCTACAAATATATATAACATCTTTGCCTAAACAATATATTTTGTAATCTTTACTAGGTTCCTCAAATATTAAATGTCCAATTTATTATAGTCCAAAAGGACGTGACGGCCGTGCGGGTTGGGGCGTAGGTTCCATAATATAATTAGTGGTTTAAACATTAAAATAATAGAAGGGGTTGCAATTGTTTCTTCCAAGATTACATCAAATCGTCCAATGAACTAGGATTCTTCCGAATCTAAGTTATTAAATTTCAAACAGAACTTCATCAAAACAGACCAGTAACCTGTTTAAACCAGACCTAAATAAACAGTGTTTACACTTCTTAATTGGTAGATATTATCGGAGACACTGCGAAACGCTGCGATACCACTAAAGTCTCGATACTCCTTTCTAGAAGATACTTTAACTAAAGTCTTCCACATTTATCCGTATTATAGTCAAAGACAATCGATTAAAATATAAAATGTCAATGCGTAAAAAACTAAATACGTTAAAATAAAAAAACCTACTCCGGAAATAACTCATCTTCTAAGAGATGTGATGTTATTGCATATCTCCTTAAACATATAAGTGGATCGTTACTAATGTCCGTAAGAAATAGTAAAACTTAGTGCCTTGCACTAAACGCTAAGGCTCTTGGCAAATATATTTAATCCGATGTATCTATGAATCTCCATACATAAAGCTCTTGGAGCTGCACTATTAAACCTGAAGAAAGTGTACTAATGTGTTTTCAGAAGAGTTTCTAGTTACGTTGAGATGTGGAAGGTTACTACAGCAATTTTCATCATTTTTTGTAGACATCACTAACAATTCACTAATGTGTTTAAGGAGGCATCCAATAACATCCCATCTCTTAGAAGATACAGTTGTAGAAAATAAGTTAATTTTATTAGTCAATTTTTAAATTTTAATTATTCATTTCGTACTTCTATCATTACTCTATGCAATTTAATGATTATGGTTATAATTTAAAAGAATTTTTTGACGTTAAAAAAACCGATCTTGAAAGGATACTTTAGCAAAAAAAACCTTGAAATGTTTTAAAAATTAGACCTTTGGAAACCAGTCGTCTTTGGGAAAGGACTGATTGACTGATATGAATATTAGTCATGTCCAGTTCATTATTTTAGGTCCCTCTTTCTTCATCCAAACTGAAAGCCCTATATTAACCCTATGGAATAAAAATTAGTCTCTATCTTCGGTTATTAAACACTCCTATACCACGTAATAGTTACGTAATAGCTAAACTTTAAAGTTCCAATTTTTACTTTTATTTTACTATAGTATTTCACTATATTTTCTGAATATAAAGTATCATAAATAAGTAAAAATGGTAATAAAATTAGGAACTATTACTATAAAATATTGTCTACTATCTAAATAACAAGCAATTCAGTGCGATCTGAAACTTCTCTTTGTTCTCCTAAACAACTTTGAAAACACTAATGACGATAGTTCGCCTCTGATATACAAAGATGGCGATAAGCAGAGGAAGAGAAATGGAAAGTAAAATTATGAAAGAAAAATGGAACAATTACGTATTAGCCAAGGAGCATCTCTTATTCTCACGGTTCCTTTGATAACAGCTTCGTGCCCAATTAGCTTTTTTCTTCTGGTTCATAATTATCTGTAACATTTAAACAATGCTTTTTTTTTATAGTTCATTTTATTAATTTATTTTATTTGTAGTTATATTTTTTGTAACATGTTCTGCTATAAATAACAACTAAAGCTATTTACTATATTCCCAACAACTAATAAGTACAGTAATTATAATTTTAAGGAACAATAGTTACATTTAACATACACCATATATTTCTACCCTTCGGAAATGTTTATTTGTTAAATTATTATACAACTTTATAATGATATTATACAGCGCAACATTATTTTCGCTAATTTCAAAATCAACAGAATAGTTAGGAATAATTTCAAACTGGAATATTCAAAAAATAGTAAGAAGATTCAATTAAAGCTGCTAAGAAATAAAGCTTTCCTGACAGAAAGAAGTTATAAATTTTTCGAATCTATAAAAAATATAACAAATCCCACCTTTAGGAGTACATCCACGATAGAAGTGGTTATTTCATAATCAAATTTTAGATTTAGTGTGTATCATACAAAAAAGAAGTTGACAGTCGCCACCTAAAACCAACAGAAGATATGATAGAGTAAAACTTCAGGGCTCCCCTTCACATGGTCGACAATGAATAATGTGTTATTGCCCTTTAAGTTATAGAATATAAAATATACTTATACAATAGGATGGAATATCCCTTCGTATGTCAAATGGGACTTATAAAACTATCCATATATTTTGCTCTTTGGTTTCATATTATTATTATTGGCTCGACAGACCGTGGAGGTCCAAGGCCTCGCGCTATGCACTTAGGAAATACATCGCGCGTTTCATGACGTGGTTTTCATAGGGTGGGTTCGTCACTCCCACGCCTATTTTCGTGAGTGCCACCCATTGGCTAGCGGGACTCACAAATGCCCGGGGGAGGCTGTGAGTAAGTATTGTATAATTATATGCTTAAAACAATTGCGAATAGGGCCGGGGACTCAAACTCGCAACCTTTGGGTTGGAAGACAGGCGCGTTACCACGCTGCTACCGTCATCCCCCCCCCCTTTGGTTACATAAAGTTAAAAAAAAGAAAGTTACATAGAGTTTTAAAAAAAAAATATTAGCACACTCATACATGAGTGCGCTAGAATTTTTTTTCTAGACCCTGGTTTGAATGTCCACTAAACTTGAAAACCCACAAACATGCGGTCCCCATAAATGTTTAACACTGCAATATATAGCATCCTTTCTCGAAAATGATGTTGATGTGGCGCATTCCATTTTATTCTGGGCATCTCTGTTTCCAGGTAATATAATTATCAGAAAATGAATAAAGGGTTATGAAAAAAAAAAATTGAAGGATGGATTTCCATAAGAAAGTTTAAGTAGGTTTTGGCCTGCTTTGTTGTTTCTGCTGTTGTACATTAAGATTACTAATGGATCGGCTTCTTACTAAATTCCAGTGAAAATATCCATACATCCGACATACATGCTCAAATATACAAATAAAAGTTTATATCTAAGGTCCAGAATACCAAAAACCTGTGTTAAATTTACAAATAAATATTTATATCCAAGGCCCGGAGGACCAAAATTAATGTTAAAGCCACCTCAAATCGACCATGTCTTTTTGTTGGAAGGCTTTAAAAATGAACAAAAACAAAACTGGCTCGGATTAAACATTTATTTGGTTCAATTTATACATGGTAAAAAAAAAACTAACATAAATAAAACATACAAGCAAAGATAAAAGTAAAATTAGATAAATTATGAAATTAAAATAAAATGAACTAATTTACAAAAAAACAAATAATATGTAAAATAAATACTGGTCGACGGTTAATCCTCTCCGATAGGTCAGAGGAAGATATTCTGCTTGTCGAGGTGTGCAGGTAGAAGCTCCATTGCTAAATACTCCGCTGCAACTCTCAAACTGGTCCAAAGTTGGTGCAATGGCTTACAAACAGTCGATGTCCCAAAAGCTAAGATGGCTACACTGGCACTCATTGTAGGCAGACAGGGTCTAGTTGTTTTATTAATTATACGAGCCGATTGATTAGCAACAACTCATATTGCACTCAAAGGCCTGGTTTCGAACTGTAATAACGACTAAAACACTCAACAAAAGTTCAAACTATAAACGCAGACAGGGCTGCTTAGACGCTACCAGGGCCACTAATTAGTCGCTACTGCTCCAAAAAACTAAGATGGTCGGTCCGTTGCTAGGTGACGCAACAATGATCACTCCTAGCAACTGTCTCTATTACTCATTATTAGAAACAAATTCTTCACACATTCTTCTTTTCAAACAACTAAATCTAAATAAAACAATACAAATAAAAATAAATGTAACTAAATTAAATACTAATAAAACTATATAACTAAAACTATAAAACTAAATACTAAAAATACTATTTAAAATTATTTACAGCGTAATTATATTATGGCGTTAACAGACACCATTGAGAACTGAATTCATCGAGGTGAAAGGTGCTAAATCATGTTCGTTTGAACCAAAAATCACTTCTGAAAAAAGATTAGGTTTGTCTAGATTAGGCGTGTGTGTTTATTCTCCAACACTTCCGCCATTTTAAGTGACCATCATATGTGGAACACCAGCTCTGAACAGAGCAATCTAAAATACAGTGTATTTGCATCTCATCAAACTTGCAAATACCTAATTGAGAATACAGCCTCTATGATTTAAGTTCTATTATAATAAATTACGACTTGAAAGTCCATTGTCCTTATTTGCTTCAGAGAACTAGCAGATCTACTAATCGAGGGCTGTTTAAACAAGGATTCTGTCATGTGTAGATGATTTTATTTGGCATAGAATACCCCTTGTGCTGTCCCATTATCCTTTTTAGTATGCAGTTATAATGCTTTCAAAATCCTTACCATAAATGTCACATGGTGGTTGCTGAAATTTTGACCTCTGCTCCTTTGAGTAGACATAAGGATTTGAAATGCCTGCTAATTTCAATACTTTTGCGCTTTCTCAATCTTTCGATCACTTGGAAAGCTGTTTTCTTAAATAGCAAAGTCGATAATTTGTTTTTATAATAAAAATCTTTAACTCACTCGAACTAAATATGTCATGCCTTATTTTGAGCAGTGAGTCCAAAACAGCTGGCATTTCAGTTTTATAAATATAAACAAGAAACTTTTTTTTTTTAATAACTTTATTGAAATTTACAATTGTATATTAGATAATACATTTAGTAAATATGGTCTTAGTTAAAATGGAGTGATACAGGCGTGTAGAGCAACTACCCATTGGTAGCACTAGCTATACATTAGCTGGTCTCGTGGCCATCTTCTTTTCAGGTGCCTCAGAGGATTGTCAGGAATGGAAGAGGATGCAAGGTTAGAAACTTGGGGGTTCGAATGGTTAGGGAGTTTATAATGGAAGGAGTGATATCTGGTTCGGGCTTGATCGGTTTCATAGGGAACATTAAGGTCCTTATGTATGATTTTATTTGTGACAAACTAAGGAGCATTGAGGATTTTACGAAGGGTTTTGGATTGTAAGGACTGAATACGAGAGGAATTCGAAGGTTTAGTGGAGCCCCAAAGCTCAACTCCATATGTCCAGATTGGCCTTATTACAGTCATGTAGATCAGTCTTTTGTAATGTGTTGGAAGTTTAGAGCGTTTGTCTAGTAAGTGCTGTAATAGTCGAAATCGACGTGCAGTTTCCTGTCTTTTCAGTCTTGTGTAAGGATACCAGGTTAATCGTTTGTCCAAATGTAGTCCAAGGTAGCGAATCTGTTCGACAGGGGTAAGAGTAACATTATTAAATGAAATTGTAGGGCAGTCGGTAGGTTTACGACGAAGGGTAAAGGTGATTTGATGGGATTTGTTGGAATTTATCTTAATCCTCCAATTACGACACCATTCTTCGAGGGCTATAATATGGGAAACAAGAAACTTAAAACTAGAAATATCACTTAGAAAAAACTATAAATATTACTTTTTTCATCGAGTGGCGGTCCTACAAAATGAAAAACTTTACCCCCAACCATGGTTTTAGGGTATGTAAATTTAGGCTGAGGAATGGGCTTACGACGATATTTTAAAAAACTATTTTTTATTACAGAAAAAAAAAAAGCAAAATTATAACATTGATGAAGTTAAATCATTTTAGGGTTTGGTAGGATTAATGCAGCCTTTTGTAAGGCTAAAAATCTGAACTAAACCAAATGAACTTTTACTTCTCAACCGGTAAAGATTGTACAAATAGTTTATTACGTCATTGTATCATCCACCATTTTGTAATAGCTATTATAAATTAAAGTCCAAGTTATAGCAGCAAAATGAACATTGCGTAAATTCACTTTTATTTATACTCATTGCATACCTTAGCCTTCCTGTTGATTTCCTGTGATTGTTTTATTACCTTCAACTTTACAGTCGGAGTGGTTCGAGTGAGTTTAGATGATTTGTAACGAGCTTGCATGACATGACAATGACATCAGTAATATTCTCTTACATATATTATTTAAAACGATTTACATAGTATTTTTATGCAGGCTAGGAAACAAAGAAACTACTCAAATCTAACTAGCAAAACGAATCAACAAACCTTCAATTTAGGAAAAGATAATTTGCATCTCTAGCTATGATTAGACCTATTTAGACATACAAAGTTAAAATTTGGGTTTCAAATTAATATCGAAACATTTCTATCATTTTGAAATCCTTTTTTTTCAGGCCGTTAGATAAATCTATGAAGTCATCCAATCATACCTATTCCACAAGTATTGAAGCTTGATTTTCAATTAATTTTGGAAAATCCTCCAGAAATTCGGAAAAAGAAGTAGTCCCGGGATCTTTCTGTTTTCGGTATCTGTATTCTGCATAGTCGATACCTAAAGAAAATTTATGAATATGTACTTAACGTAGTGACTTAAAAAAATTGTAGCGCATAATAAGTAAATGAATTAAAGTCTATTTAAATAAATTTTAGTTAGAGAGAGAAGAAAAAGAGTGTGATTCAAATCCAAAAAAAGACGGTACTCTATGCAGGGGCGAATCTAATTTAAGTTTTTTTAAAGCGAATTTAAGGTTTTTTTAAGCGAATTTAAACTTTTTTATCGATTAAATAAAATTATTAGTAGGTAGTTTATTTTGATGATATATATATGTTAAGAATTACATTAAAATCGATATTGACAACCTTGGCAAAAGTTTGTTTATTAAAAAAATCTGATGTGGAGCGCGCATCGTCTAACTTTCATTTAATTGGAAATCCAAATTTTTCATGAAAGCAGTCCTTGCTATATATTTCGTATATAGGTAGCAAGTAAAAGTAAAAATTAAATTTTTGTTTTTAATGCCTTGGAAACAGCTCATCGCACGAATAGTATATATTTTTTAAAGAATATTAAATTTCCTAAAATTTAAGCTCTTTACTTTTATATAATACCATTATCATTGTTATATAAAAGTTTATACAATAATCCTTCGAAACACTAGAAATCAACATTTTGAGACCATATTTTGGCAAATATAATAGAAACTGTTGCGAAGGAGATTATTATATACTAGTTTAAATTATATTTAACTAGTTACATTCTGGACACTCCAAACTTCAATGCATAAATATTGTAAAAATATAATTTGTTTAATTACATAATATTGATTTATTGAATTTGTCGATCAAATGAAATAAAAATTGTGAAATGGAAGAGACAAGAAAGGGAAAGAAAAAAGGAATAAATTGAAATATTTGTATTTAGTGTGTAGACTGGAACTGATTGTAAAAGAAAACTGGGAAAAAAAAAGTTTTCTTTTATTTTATTATATCATGTAAAAATGTAATTTATATATGTCCGATTACGAATTGACATACACAACATACTAATTGTGTAATGTAGTAACCCGATGTATTTGGGCAGCATGAATGAATAAAGCATTTCTCCATTAATTACGTTAGTGAAATATGTTCTAGGTACTGTATTTTGAAAGGTTCTGAGAAGCTTATAAAATATTTATTTACAAGATATAGGCATTATTTTCCCAAAATATACATCTTGTGAAAAGTTCAATATATTTGGAAGTATTACAAATACAGACGTATGCTAGATCTCAAAATGAAGCTAGTTAAATTTATTTCAAAATAGTTTATAATGATTATTTTTATTAGAGGTAGCAATTTACATTTTATTTGTGAAAATATAGTCCTAGAATGGTGATTTCTTTTTTTACGAAAAAAAAAAACAAAAATGTGGTTTCCTCTAGAAAATAATCTTTGTGGTGGCATTTTCAGTTATATCGGTTAATAACACCACTTTTGACTTTATAAAGGTTATCTTAACGCATGATAACCATTTTCTCATTATTTAAATAAATATTGTTTGGCAGGAGCACTCTGGAACTCTGTGCCCTAAGTAAATCTGGACTTTATTGGAGCGGGAATATTTAGATCTTCGATGGGAATCAAAACTTCTAAATAATTTCTCATATGTAGACTTATGTTTATATAATATACAATGAAAGAATAACTTTTTTTTTTTTTTAAATAAAGAATGTGTACATTCGGAACACAAGGAGTAAAAAGTCTCTGGAAGTTGATAATGATAGAATGAGTTTCCTTGAAAGGTCACCACAGATGACTAATCTTGACCCTAATGGACATCCCCTTTGACCCAAAATGTTCTTTTGATTCTACAACTCAATCTTTATTGGAGGATGAGACATTTACAATCATCCTCTAGAGCTGCAGTAACCAACATTTTTTCTATGGCACCCTTAATAAAATTTCGTGGCACCCTTGTAGGACTAAAAACATTTCTCGGCACCTTTCTTGAGCTGGAAAAAAAAATGTCTGCGCAACTATCCTTGTGTAGTTAAATGTGCAGGAAAAGAAGATGAAACAGTGCAAAGTAAATGCTCAAATATACATAATTGAGTTGTCTAATCTTTGGAGTCTACTATCTTAGAATACCCAGTTATTTATTTCTATTTTGTCAATTATTATGGTCAAAGTATGTACTACAGCTTATGACCATTTTTAAATATATTAGCTTACTATGACATTTCTGAAGCTACTTTCAGTACCATTATACTCTTGCTTCTATAAACAAAGATCTTTTTGTTATGCTTTCCCGCGTTTTCCTGTATTCATGTTTGATAGGAATGAGTAATTAATGTAGTTTTAATATAAAAAAACAGCGTCCAAAATATGTGTTGTTTTTCGCAACAGTTTATACACGGCTCACTTTGTAGATGAACTATTTGTGACAAAATTGATGTTCAGGACATTGGTTAATAAGTGTAGAAGAAAACTATTTTATTTTCTAATATATTATGAAGATGCCAGCCTCCACAATTACTGGCACCGTTGAAAAGGAAAAGCATATTCGATTCTTGAGATGCCTAAGAATTCTTTCAAAGAAACGCTAGCCAATAAAACAAATTCATAATGATAATATATATTCATAATATAATATATAATATAGCTTCTGAAATAAAGAAATAGCGTTCCAGTCAGAACACGGTAATCAACGTTACGAGGAACTGCGTATAGATAACCATCATACAGTTCTATAGGTAGCAACTGATTTGGTATGCTTATCAAAAGCAATATTTTAGGGCATCGGATGTTGGAAGAGGGGCGTCGCAATACAAGAATTGGAAAATAATCATTTATTTAAGCTACTTATTGCAACGCCACCACCCTCACAAAAAAAAATTATAATTTTTAAAACTAAATATTTGTTGAAACTAAATAAAAAATGTAGAAAAAATGATTTGTGAATGTTATCAGTAGCCTTTCCGTTTGTAATCGTTATTTATACAAGCTATCATTACCAGACCTCTAATTCCCTTGCATTGTACCCCCTCCACTATTTTCTTTATTTTTCTTCGTTTTAGTTTATATAAATTTATTTACAATCGTTTTAAATTTAAAAACATAAATTTCCAACCATACAGACCTCAAAGGTCTCATCATAGAGACCTTGGAAGAAATAGGTCTAACCCATCACGTAATTTTATGAAACCAAAACCGGTCAAAAAATCGAGCGTTCTTGACTCTTGTGAAGCCCAAAGAAATATAGGTTTGACACAAACTTCAATATTTCTTGGTATTCAGTCAGAAATAATTAGAAAAATCTATTTAATTATCGTATAAAAAAGAGTAATAAAGATATTAAAATAACTTCTGAAGAAGGAGAATATAATTAGAATGCAATATTTTGAACCTGCCGAAGATAAAATGCTTATGAATTGGGTCAGAGCGTCCTAAAGGGTGTTCGCCAAGAGACATATTCGCGGACTTTGGTTGCGTTTTCCTTAGTGATGTTGGATTGCAAATCAAATTCATTACCTATATTAAAATAATTAGATTTCAGAATTAGATTGTTTCTAAGGACATCAATCTTACTTCATTATCACGTAATGAAGAAAAGATCTTTTGTTGAATGGTTGTTAATTTTAATCTATTGAACTGTCTAAAGACCTATCAAAGTTCTTTTTACTTATAGAATATGATTAATAGACCCAATCGACATTTCATAATAGCTATCGTGATCTATAAAACAAAAGCAGAACAAAAATCGCGAATAATGCGATTTCCCTTTGAAATATCGCCAGGTTCTGCGACAATAATTACATAATTTAGTTGTGGGAACTCCCACCGCTCACTATAGGGATAAAGAATGAGCCGAGAGTGATTAAGTGGAGCGATAAGATTCGTAATCCCATGGGATCCTGGCAACAGTAGCCTCGCGTATCCGAAGAGCGGCATGGGGAGGAGTGCGTGAGAGAAGAGGCTCACTCCTCTTGCGACATCCTACTTTCACAGTCCCCTTCTTAGGCTTAATCTTTGTCTCAGGAAGACCTGGGTAATGTTATACAACCTGTCTCATGTTCGGGGTGATCCATCAATCACTCTTTCCCAGATCCATCTGCTATCAATACTGTACTAATTTCCAACACTGAAATGAGAGGATTCCAGATGTGTCTCCTAGATTTGGAAGTAATGTTTTGAGGTAATTCTATGCCTCAAAGTATTGGACTTAAGTCAATATTTAGTACCAATGCACTCCAAGTGTTTCGAAATAAAAATCAGGAAGTTTACATGTACGAAACTTTGTTTTATTTTACATATTCGCTTCTGAACAAGATAAAAATGTGAGTGTAGTGCCAAAATGTCAATAGTGCAAACATTTTAAAAACAAGCCATTCAAATATTCAAGTACTAATTAAACTTGTTAACATTATCAAATGAGCGATTTTTTGTGAAACTATTCCACACATCTTATTTACAGTATCACGACAAGGTACTTTTTGGATATATCTAATCAGCAACCAAGTTGCGAATTATTTCCTTTTTTCCTATTTACAGAAAATCTTAGAACAGTGTCTTATTTATTTTTAGGGAAATAATTATAATATTTCTTTGAAAACCAGGAATATTCCTTTGTTTATAATAAATTCTATTAGTCTTATAATTACCAGTGTAAATACCGCCTAGATAGAGTGAATTAGAATTATATGATAATTTACATGTTAGTTATAACTAAATAAACTGACCGATCTCAAATATGAAACACATCTTTAAAAAAGTCAAGTGTAAAGAATAAAGTAATTGTACAAAATAAGTTTATGGAGCGATATTTCATGCTGAAAACCCGTTTAATAATCACATTGGTTATGACCTTTTCCTATAGTGAACAGTGAAGTAGAAGAAAATTTTTCTCCTGGCCACATACAATGATTACCCCATACTTCAATAGGAATTCTAAATTATCATCAAAAAACAAATTAATCCTGTTCAAAACAATAACTTATTATACTCCTGTCTGAAACTATACATGTAAGTCTAACAACAGAAAACTAGTGGTAATTCGAAACGCATGTATGAGAATAGTAAACAACTGTCCTCGATACATCAGAATTTCAAGTATGCAATCTGACTTATACAACTTACTTGAGTTCCCAACAATTAAAGAGCACACATTCTTACTGATATAAAACTTTTTCTCTCTTACTATAATTTCTGATAACCCCTTCTTATTACTAAAAAGATGCAACGCACATAACACATAGTATATAAAAAAAATAAACCATACATGAAACCTAAATTGTATATATAAAATTTATTTTTAGTTTAATAATTGTTTATTTCTCTATCATTTATAATTTATATGTATTTACTTTATTTTATATTCTTATTTATTTTATTATATTTTTCCTTTTTTTAAAATTTATTTTATTATATTTTTTCTTTTTATTGTGTAGGCTCTAATTTTCCTCCTGTTTAAAAACTATAAATATGTACAAAAATAATGGAAAAGAAAATTCAAGTCACACAAATATTCATACAATGATATTTGCATATTATTTGTATAATTGTAAACATTAATTGATAAAAATACTACTATAACAAAAAAGGGGAAAAGTTTACAAATGTTTTGATATAACCTCAAAGAGAGTTGGTTGAATTTTCAGTAAACAATTCTTTTTAGTGTAAGAAATCTAAATCACAGCTCGATTTTGATTAAACCTAATGTTTTTCCTAAATAATTACTATTAATATATTGTTTATTTTGTTAACGATTGTGGTACTATATTTGTGAATATTCTTTTATTTGTTTATATTTATTTTTATTTTTTTTATTTATTTATTTTTATTTTATTTTTATTTTGTTAACGATTGTGGTACTATATTTGTGAATATTCTCCTCTCATTTCTAATACGACTCTCCCTAGTTTCCTTGACAGATCTACATAGTAACCTCACTTCTGCTTGTAAATATTTTGATGACTTATTTTCTCAATTTTTCCAGATGGCAATCGGAACATTTCTCAGACACCAACTTCCCAATTTTAACTGGGAGTTCTGGAGCGCGTTGTACCTTAACATCGACAGGAGTCCTATATTTTGAGGTATACATTTACCTAAAAACGTTTCATCCAAAAGACGAATCTGGATTCTGGATTGCCGATTATATGGGAAAGAGTGATTGATAGATAACCTCCAAAGATGAAGTGGGTTGTATAACATCACCAGGCCTTCCTGAAACAAAAATTTAGCCTAAGATTGGCGGATAACGTTTCATCGAAATCAAAAGACACAAGTAGGAATCTCTTTTTGTTGCTGATTCTAAGTCTGTAAGTACATTCTGCGGTTATGAATTCAATATTATAATCACATCGAAAGGGAAATAAACTTTTTATTTGTTTTAACTTTTCTGATATTTTATCAGGGTGGCAAATATAAAATTATTTAATATTTTCATTCCATTAATTCTTAAGAGATGTATCAATATAATTTTTAATATATATTTAATATTTTTTACAACTGTGCAAAATAATAAATACAATAAGTAAATGTGTGAAATGTTTCATTTACACTTGAAAATCTTGGGAAGGAACCACCCATTGGTGGTACTTCAAGCATTAATTTAAATTATAAGGTTCTGTTGCCATCTTCTTTTCAGACGCCTCGGAGTATTATCAGGGATTGTTGATGGATGAGAGATTGAGAACTAATGGGTTAGGATGAGTAAGGAGTTTGGAATGAAAAGACGCGTATCTGTTTTGGGCCAAATCTGCAACGAATGGAATGTTAAGATCTTTGTGGATGAGTTTATTTGTAACGTAGTAAGGAGCATCAAGAATTTTACGTAGGATTTTGGATTGTAAGGATTGGATGCGGGAGGAATTTGATGGTTTGGTAGAGCCCTAGAGCTTAATTCCGTGTGTTCAAATTGGTCTGATTATCGTAGTGTATAATACTTTTTTGTAGTGAATGGGAAGTTTAGAGCGCTATTAATATAAATTGAAATTATACATAATATTATAGATTGTACGAAATATACCTTTCAAGCAATACAAAGCCATTTATTAATCTAAAGCTAATTCAATAATATTAAATAATGAAAAAAAAAAATTAAACGTCATATATATACCATAACCCATCAGAAAAGTTAAAATGTTTTTTTTGTCTCCTTAAAAGTAGTAATTTACACATTCGTAAGTTTAACATCGGGCTGACGGTATATGCACCTTTATTTCTTCAGAAAAATAGGTAATCTACTTTCCCTATATATTATATGTTGTGATATAATAAAAGACAATAGGATAGCTACATAATATGTTAGATGCATAATGTTTGCTGGTTACATTGAGCAGGGGTAGAGCGATCCCAAGAAGAGGATGAACCCCTTAGTGGGGGTATTGCATGCTGGAAGGGGCTGGGAGCTAGCAAGCACTCTACAGTCAGTTTGTGGTCAGACATGCTTGGCTATAACCTCCTCTGTCTGTGAGTACTTTATATCTTTATAGATCATCTATATTATACGTCATACCATCACCATATCAATATTTTCATAGATATGTAAATATACTCCAGACATCTATTTATAATCTGAATATCATGTTTCTCTTATATATTTCATGTACTTAAATATTTTCATCGTTTTGATAAATTACATTACTTGCACGCTATGTCGTAAACAATCATTCTTTCTAAGGTTCATTTTAAGAAGAAAATTCACTAAAAAAAAAAAATTAATACCCATATAACTGCGTATTGCCATATGCCTTGGGATTCGCAGCGGATTTATATTTGAGCTAAAAAAAAATTAATGAATAAAGTTATTAAAAAAAAAAACAGTAAATATGAAGTTAAAAAAATAAATTAAAAAATACAAGGTCTCTAGTTAAGTGAGACTCGGGCCGCACCACCTCCTACAGCCCCATCTCCTACGTACACTTATTTCTTATTATAAGTATTATTTTCCCAACTTTACACATGCCAAATAAATAATAATTAATTGTTTACATCACCAATAATTTGCCCAGAGTATCTTTTAATTTTTGACAATTTAAGGTATGACATGAAAAAAACTTCAGAAACCTTTTATTTCATTTATATTTCTAGGTAACTCCAAGAGAATATCTTAGTCTCTAAATAGATATAGTAATAAATGTACTTGATTTAGATCGTTTCACGTAAAGTGAACCCTCATTATAACAAGGGTGAGAAATGCTCCCGCGTTATACAGCAACTCGCGCTAAACTTAGTTTATGACCATTTATGATTACTTCTGGCTTTTGGTATAGTTATCCTACTGGTTACTAACCTATTCTAGCCAAATTGAGAAGGTCGAGATTCATCCCGAAAGAGATTTTAACTCGCAAAGGCCGGATTTCAACTAGCTCCTCCTCTGACTCGAGGTTGCTAAGGTGGCACATTAACACGTTGGGACGTCCATAGCTCAGGTGGTTAGGCAAAGTCTTACTGATCTGAGATTTGTTGAATGTGTCAGTTCGAATCCGGCCTGGAGCGGCTTTTTCCATTGTGTGGTGGTCCCACAAAATGAAAAATTACCTCCAACCATGGTTAGGCAGTATTGGAAAAAAAAAATAATAATAACTCTTTTATAAAAAATACACCCTCAAATATCAAATTATATTAAATTGTTTTTCCTATGTTTTTTTTTGGCCAATTTATTGGAGCAACTTACATTAATTTCAAATAACTTATATGATTCAACCTTCTCCTGTTGACTCATCAAGACATCCGCTGCGGCTAACACTTGGTCGGTGGAAGCCGTTGTTCCATATCCTCTCCACTGTCTTACCATATTTTCGTCAATAAAATTATAATAATTAATTATTTTAATAAATAAAATTAGAATTGCTTAGGCAGTTAATTTGAGTTCAATGGACATGTGGGGAAACACACTCACTTGACTACTGAATGTTGAAATGCGAAGACCTGACAAATCATTTTTATTTTGAAGCAGCTATTAATTGTTATTCTATCTTTTGCGTTGTTACTTTTATTATATATATATATATCTAGAACTTGGTGTAAGAGGATGTACTATAAAATATTTTATGGCGACCTGTATGTTAACTTATTTGGCAAAATTTAGCAAATTTTGTTTTCTTTTACTTAACGGTTAATGAAATAAGCAATAACAATTTTTGCAATCGTGAGAGATTTCAGGGAAAACAAATGTATCGTTCCCGGAGACCAAATAATTCATCTTCAAATTGGTCTATGTGTGAGCGCGCGTGTGAGGATATGCACCCCCGTTTAAGTGTGTATGAAATGAAATGAAGAGTGAAGAGTGTGTATGATATGTTAGCGGAACTTTTTCGCTAAAATGTACTTACGGAAATGCCACTTTATTTAATCGATTTGATATTCTTTTACGATTTTAAAATGGCTTTAACGATTTTGATAAAAATTGGTATGTTAATGTACAATTAAATGTTCTTTAATAATAGCTATTATCCAATTGGTTCATGAGGTTTAAATACAGAATTTTAAAGATATTTTTCTTTAAATTAATTTTAGTTTTGTTTATTTGAAATGGTTAATCTCTTGTTATTATCAGTTTTAATAGACAAATACAGAGTTTAGAAGAATTTGATAATTAACAAATCGAGATTATTTAAGTGGAAAAAAAGTTCCTAGAAAATAAAAAGAATAAATATGTACTTATTGGCAGCTATGTCGCTGGAATGCTTTTAGGAGAATTTATAAAAATTAATATTTGTCATATAAAGTCGTAGAAGACAGTGAAGAGTGAGCAAAAAAGCAGAAATATATTGAATTAAAAAAATAAATGTTTTCCATGGTTTTTATGAAGATAATCAGTTTTTACTAACCTATATGTTTAAATAATTTTTAATCAAAATAGAGTAGTAGGTGAGAGTTGTATAATGCGTATAATAATAAAATAATATTTTTTTTTTCTGAACAAAAACAAACCTTACCTTTCCATAATAATTTTCAAACAGGACAATATCTCTTGAATGGTAACTTAAACATATTTAAATCTATATCTTAGATATCTTGATAGATATATTCATCATCTGAGGTGAACATTATTATTGGCGATATTATTATATATATTATTATATATAGCCATTATTAATAATGGCGATATTATTGGCGATTGTCCGGATAAAATTCATTTACACTATTATACCAAAAGGACCATAGCTGAACCATAAAAATTTTTCGACTACTATATTAAGCGATCGTAGGCTCGTGAAGTCAGGATCAGCCCCTCATTCTCGATGGGGTCAAAAAGTCAAGGTTGTGTTATTATGGACCCAAATCGGTGAACTTCCTTCAGCCGTTATTTTTAGCTCCTGGAAGAAATATTTTGAAAACTTTATATTTAAAAATTAGTACTATTAAGTATAAGTTTACACAATATAAAAAAAAAAATTGTCATTTTTTAAATTAACCAAAAATATTGTTCGAAACATATTAGAATAAATAATTATATTATATAATTTTGTTTCCAATTAGACATCATGAGGCTTATAAAAAGTTTAATTTTGATTTTGTACCAATATCCTTTTTTAAAACTATACTAGATTCTTGAAAAACTATTAGAGATTAAAATAAAAATTATTATTAGAAATAAAGGCTATCAATTTCAATCATATTAACACATCTTTCTGCCAGGAATTAAATTTGATGTTCATGCAAAAATCGCGTAAACGATGTGGTTGCCCATTGTCTGAGGTCTTTTATTCCGGACATAAGCATTTGAAATCCCAATTTCGCCCGATAGTCCCCGTCCTGGATTATTCAGGCTCACTGATTCCTTTTATCATTTTCCTTTTATTAATTTTAGGTTGAAAGAATATCTTGGAGCGCAATCTGTCTATTTTGAACGGGTACGTCTCCTTCAACGAGCTTTAAAAAAAAAAGGAATGTGGTTGAGCAAGAATGTTTACCATATCGAGTATTAACCCCAAAACTATTACAGGGTTGTAGTGATAGATGTGAAAAAAGTATAACCACAGATTATAATATTACGTACAAATGGTTGGGCATATATGAATAAATGATGAATTATCCGTGTTGCGGGCAAAAAAAAAAAAATGAGTTTTTCTTTGGCCGCACCCTAACCATTTCACTTTTCTATTATTACAGCCGGTCAAACATCGATCTTCCAAAAGATAGTGTTGATAAAACTGTTTATTAATAGTCAACGTTTCGGCCCACACTTCAGGTCTTGGTTATCGACAAACGAAATATACTCAGAATTAGTAAAGCTAATGTAGGAGAATAAAGGTTTAATGTATATTCAAAACTGGCATAAAAGTAGGAGTATAAAAAAAAAAAATTAAGAGAAAGAGAGAGTCTGGCTCTTGGCTGCAGTGGCGCCAGTTCAAATCCGGCTGGGGGATAGAGAGAGGGTAGACATTTATTTCTGTGGCGGACCCACGAAATGATAATATGACTCCCCTTCCCTCATCATCGATAAAATAGGGCTTTACTCTATAAATAACCCCTCAGAAATGACCAGGAACAGGGGTAAAAAGTCATATATGAAAAATTGACTAAAAAATAATGCAAAAATTGTAAGGAAGTTAAAAATGATACAATAACTGACATAACAATGAATTATAAACTCATGAATGAAATTACTCGTTGTTTGTTTGTATTTTTTTAGTGGTGTAAAATACCACAGGTCATCAAGGCCATTGATTTCTTATTTATTTTTGCTTACATTTATATTATTATTTTATTTACTTATTAATTATGTATAATTAATAAAATAATAATAATTACTTAAAAGTTTAATTAAGTAATTATTATAATTATTGTAATGTATTGTATCATTTGTTATTCATTTTTATCAGTCTTACTATTTTTACTTTATTTTTATGTACGTTTTTCAAGCATTCCTTTTTTTCAAACACTTTTATACTTACTTTAGCACTAGTACAATATAATGCACAAAAGAAAAGTATTATGAAGTGGATATGGAAAAATTATGGACATTCGTTTATTCTTCACTTTTCCGATGATCAGAATACTTCTATTCTTGTCCACTATTTTTTATGGTAATATGATGAATGTTTAGAAACAATGCTATTTAATTTCCATAAGCATATACTTCGGTAATTATTACTATAAATATGAAGGGCGTATAAATAGACGACATATCCACGTAATAGACGACAAATCCACGTAATAGACTACATATCCATTATAGGTTGTTGAAAAAGAAGTTTTTTTTTCTTGAGTTTTTATTAAAAAATACAGCGACTTTTATACTACCCTAATTTCTTAAAAATTTTATTTCAATTGATTTTATGAGTCAGTGATTGTTGAATTAATAAAATGTCTACAATTGTAAATGTAAATTAACAGGATAAATGATAAATGAGATGAATGGAAATGCCTATTGTATTTTTGTGCACTGGTAAGAACCTGGCATATGATTATTGTAATAATATATGTAAATATTATTGTTCGTTGGCAGCTGGGTGGAAATCTGTCTCTCTCACACTGTATTACCGACTGCCAACCATTTCTCCTTTCCCCTTTAAAATTCCCTTTCGCAGCAATAGAACCTCTTCCGTGCTATTTAGTTGCAGATAACTGAAGATGTTAGTGCCTTTTGAACCGCAGTCGTAACTTCTTTTATGCAAGTGTTTTCGAACTATAGAAGTCCATTTATGTCGATAGCTTAGGTAATATTTTTTAGTTACGTATCAACGATATTTGGTACTTAAGGAGAAAACGGTCGACTATATGTTATGTGTATTAACCTGACGCTATAATCTGATAACGTTTATATTCTTCTTAATTATTGAAATTCCTGTGGTGGTAAAAAATTCAGCCTAAATAACAAAAAAAAAATTGCATGATACACAACTTTCATTTTTGAACTGCTGTCTCTATTTTTCATTTTCTCACCTTTAAATATTTATGAAATTCTTCAATAAATTGTATTTATCCATTTTGTATAATTACTAACAATAAGAAATAGTTATTTATTTTCAATACACAAAATTAAAGGTGCTTTAGAGCTTTAGGTTTTTTTTTTAAATTTCTGAGATAAGCTCTGTTAGACTATCTCACTGAGGATAAGATCTATCTGGTATTAAAAGCCACTTTATTGTATATAGATTTACCGAGTTTAATAAAAATTGTTTGAGGCGTTTTTGGAAAAATCCTAAAAAAAAGTTTATTTTCGATATTAAAAAGTATCAATTTTTGAAAAGGGGTACTTTAGGTAGATCAATTTCAAAGTTACTGTAACTTCCCTTGCACCTTACATCCCCTTAATATGAGATTTCAATTTACATCCTTACCACATACCCTCATACACAGACCTTTTTACAGAACTTGGTTTTATCTATTTTAGTTCATTGTTCTACTTAAACTATGTGATACATGTCGTACTTTGACCAACCTGCTCGCTATAATTGTCTGTTTAAAAGTCAGATAAGTAAGGCTACCATGGAGGGCGGGAGTGGCGAGTTTCATGCCGTTTTTCAATTTCAGGCGCTTATTAAATATTGCACGATAAATTTTTAATTATCTGAAGGGTCTTAGTGGGGCGGGTCTGGCGTGGAAGGATTGCCTTTTTTGTGTTATGATCTCCTCTTGTGAGATTGTAATATATCGTATATCGATAATATTCGATGTATGTTAACCCTGATTAAAAAAAGCTTTCATATTCAAATTTTTAATATAAATTAAAATTTAATTTAATTTTTTATTAATAATAAATGGATTCCTATTTGTCTTTACTACCTCAATATTAACATTTTTTTTTAATAGGTTCATCCTTTACTATATTATTTCAATTCACTGAATTAAAAGAAAATTTTTCACTTATAATCCAGTTTTAAATATATAAGGTTGTTATAATCTGTGTCCATCATATAATTTAATTAGAACAATGAACTAGATGACGAACAAACTTGCCGGAGCGTTGTTTGAATATAAATTATAGTAGTAATAAACGGGTAATTTCTTTTAAAAAATATATATAATTACCTTTAAAGTTATAATTAAAGAAGTAATCTTTTCAGTCCATCATAACCTACTTTACCGGAGATAGATTCACTGCTTAATAAGACCCCGACCTCAAATAAAAATGATCCGTTGGGCGTGAGTTTATACTTTGATAGTCCATAGCGAGCAAAGTGAAAGTGTGTGATAAGTGGACTATATTTTTATTTTCAGTTTTTAATATTTAAAAAAAAATTAATGAAAATGGTATTTTCTAATTTTAACGTGTATTTATTCTGATTATTGTAATGGTTTTTATGGCCAATTAACCAACAATTTTACTATTTTAAATATAAATGTAAAAACATGAATCAAGGATCTGAATTCTCTGTTTGAGAAGTCCAAAACAAATCAGCAGCTCCACAAATGATGACTTCTTCATACAAAGATTTATCAAATTACTTCCTACCTGGACTGATACTCCAATACGACCAGCTGTCGGATGAGTTCTCCTATGGTAAGATATGATTATCCTCTTTGGTAAGTTAGTTAATCTACCGTAAGGTAGCTCACTTCCTCAGCAGACAGTTCCCATACATAACATGGAGATATCGTGTGAACTGTGGTAATCAGCTGTGATACAATACTCTACTAGCAGTGTCTCTGCAACCGTTCACACCTTTGCCTCCTCAACCAATCTCTCCTTCCTCTGGTTACCTATTCAATTAACTGGACTTAACTTATCTCGCTATTTTTTTTTTTTATATATATATTGATATTATATGGCTGGCGGTAAATGATTCGATTATTTGAATAAAAACATGGGAAATAGGCTGCAGGAAATGATAGCTACACAAATATAATTAAGTATACTTACTAGATAGAAGTAATCGGTAGTTTTTTTAGGTTCTTAACGCTTGAAAATGAATAATTGCCTATTAAATGAACTTTATAATTTTTTTTTTCATCGGTACAATTATAAAGTATATTTAACGGTAATTTCGATCCTTCTCATTTATTGTTTCCCCCTCAAATTATCACCACTCTTCCACCTTGGCTCCCATCACACGCAAACACGAGTGATCTATAGTAAGTAGTTGCGATTGTAAAACACATGTTGACACACACTTATATTTATATTATAGGAAACTATGTACTTTAGGCATTTTAAATAATCAATAAAATGCCTAAAGTACATAGTTTCCTCCAAAGTTAAAAACTCGATTAAACAGTTTCTAAAATTGTTTACAGTCTAATTCGCCGAGAAACTTTGAAAGAAAAAAGAAAAGAGGCGACAAATTTCTAATTCCAGGCTCATTATTATTATTAATATTAATAATAAAATAATTGGGGATCGTTCAATAGTTTTCAATGTCAACCTGATAATTTTAAGTGCAAATAAAATTTGTTCCAAAGACCTAGTTTTTTATATTTTTTTTATTTCTTTGGTTCATAACTAAGGCATTGTAGTATAACTGAATTGTCCGCTATATATTTTTTTACTATATAATTCATCATTCTTTTTTCTTATTATATGGGATATTCTGCGAGCATTTATACTGCAATGAGTGCTAAGCCACCAAAATCTGTGAAACAATCTTAATAGATTAACTTTTAGATTTTTTATACTGGATTTAATGGAACCACATGTGTTTTTAATTCCTCTAGAAAACCTCTTTCTTGGTTTTCTTTAACATTTGTTCATCAATCTTCTTTACCTTTTCGAACAAATGGATCGTCCTAATTAGAAAAATAGTGGATTCACATTAATGTATGATTACTAATATTAATCTAATGATAGATATTGATTTAATTGAGCAATTTATCTGAAACATGTTATTACTGTACGACTCCCGTAAAACATGAGAAATTCATTCAAACTAATTTAAAACGGGACTAGGTGTGCGCAGCTTGTTGCTAAACACAAGCTTTACGTTTCAGCTATATTAAGGAATCAAAAAAGCTTTAAGACTTATTGCATTTAACACTATTCATTAAGTAGTACAATTTGACCAAATTCAGCAGAAATGACCCAAATTTTATATTAGGCAAGTACAAAAATTGGAACCAGTTGTAAGCTAAACACTCAGTATACAAATCATGCCAATTTTGAAACCGTTGTTGTTGCCAAACTCAAATAACTGATGTACCAGTAACTATTGCACAAAAAATCGCAAATAAAACTATTAACGTACTAATAACTTCAAATAATTATATATTGAAGGAATTTTATTTTATGCAAATACAGTCCCTCAATCATTCTCTAATTCTGAGAACTTCCACTTTTTCAGGGGTTAGTGCTTTCGTAGTCAGTTCATAAATGGTACATATGCCGATGGCCAGTTAGATATTTTCGAAAAAACCTAGAGTGGTGTTTTAAGAATAACAACATTGTATTAGCCTGTAATTCGTAAATTTCAGAGTAGGTTTATTTTTTCTGAATATGGTTCAATAATGTAGCCAATATGATTTAAGTGATTTTTATCTCAGTTTATCTCTTTTTTTTTTTTATTAAATGCCCCCCCTACAACACTTACTTGACAAACGCTCTAAACTTCCCATTCACTACAAAAAATTATTATACACTACAATAATCAGACCAATTTGGACATATGGAATTGAGCTCTGGGGCTCTACCAAACCATTAAATTCTTCCCGCATCCAATCCAAAATCCTACGTAAAATTCTTGATGCTCCTTATTACGTTACAAATAAAAAGACCTTAACATCCCATTCGTTGCAGATTTGGCCCAAAACAGATATGCGTCTTTTCGTTCCAAACTCCTTATCCATCCTAACCCATTAATCCTTAATCTCTCATCCTTAACAAACCCTGATAATCCTCCGAGGCGTCTGAAAAGAAGATGGCCACGGGACCTTCTAATTTATATTGATGCTTAATTAATGTTTGAAGTACCACCAATGAGTGGTTCCTTCCCAAGATTTTCAAGTGTATATGAAACATACAACATATTTACTTATTGTATTTATTATTTGTACAGTTGTAAATTATATTAAATAAATAAATTTAAAAAAATATTCCCCCAACTATCTATTGTACATCTATTAAAGTAATTACTATATCCTTGTATAGTGCGGTAATTACAATTAGATTCCAAGAAATTTTTGTTGAACTACAATGTGCCTTGTTTCTTCACTAACGAAGACACACGACTTCCTTTCACTGCTGGAGGAAAATTTGCATGTCGTACCAGTCCCTGGGACAAACTAGATTTCACTCCGTTTTCTTTCAAACAAGCGGCACTGACATTTGTTTAAACAGCACCGTGTACCTTTCTGTTTCTTTGTCTTGGCGACCCTGTTCGCACCGTTTCGGGGTTTCCTGGTCTCTAACAAGGCATTCGGTCGCGATCCGGGATCAGAAGGTTCAAGCGAAACAAAAAGAAGAAGAGTGACAAATTAATGATGATTCTTTGTTTATTTTGATTATAGAAATATCGGGGTTGTTTCATGTCATCCTAACAAAAAACTTTAGTACATTCAATACCGTGATTCCTCTGGAGCCATGAAACTTCCCAAACCTTGGGCTCTCTACATCCCAGAAGTGAGAGATGTCCTCCAAACGACTTTTGCAAGTGGTTAAAAAAACATATAGAAAAGGAACGGTTGACGAATTAAAAATTGTTGCGATGTTAAGGCTCATCAATTAGGATTGATGGGACATTTAGGTTGGAAGCAGTTTATCACTTCAAGAATGACAAAATATTTGGTAAGAAACAAAGTGGAAGAAGAAAACAAAACAGGCAGCAGAATAGAAAAAGAGTGAGTAGAAAGAAGTAGAAAATGACATCATAGGATAAATAGAGGTGGGCGTACTGTAATCTACAAATATGTGTGATCTAAACATGTCTTAAAGGTTTGAAAGCATAATTTCCACATTTATCAACGACATTCATCAGAGTTAAAGAATTATCGAGTACCGGTACGAATGCTGTACAACAGTAGTTCTGAAACGCTGGTTCTCGGTGGTGGGGATTCAGTAACAAATATTTTTCATTTTTAGTGATTTATTTGTAGATCTGCTTTATTAATTATCTTTCCTAATGTGTGTATGTCAGCTGAAAGCTTTCGCGGGCGTCCGTGGCTCAGGTGGTTAAGGCGCCTCATGTTCTTTGCCACCTAAAAACTTTGGCGGCACCGGTTCGAATCCGGCCTGGGGTGTTGAATTTATTCAATACTGTTGAGGTTATTCTCGTTCGATTATCATCTTCCTCTATAATAGATAGTTAATAAGGTTAAAATAGATATGTATTTTTTTTCATTTAATACATTGATATATTATACTGGTTTAATTTTTATGTAATAAACGCTGCTTCAAAAATCTGTCTATTATAATAATCTGGAAATCGATTCCAAGTATTTATGTATCAGTATTTACAGTCAAAGGTGGATTAAGCAACTGCGCGAACTGTAGCAAATGCCACTCAGAGGACCTAAATCATATACAAATATGATAAAACTATAACACTAAATATATAATACAACTTCTACTAATAAACTTTTCTGGATTTAATCTCACCAAATTTGGGGGTAACTTAATAAATCCATTCAATTAAATTACATACCATACCTCTTCTTTCAGAAAAAAAAAATCAATAATTAAATATCTGCTAATAATAGTTACAGAGAAATTTTCTAAGATAATCATTTTGTTGTTTTGTAGTTCTGAAATGCTGGTTCGCGGTCGTGGGGATCCAGCAACAAATATTTTCATATTTAGTGATTCATTTTTAGAACTACTTTATTAATTATCTTTCCTAATGTGTGTATGTCAGCTGAAAGATTTCAGGTTACATACCATTTACCAAAGGTTTAAATTACATACCATACCTCTTCGTTTAGGAAAAAAAAATCACTAATTAAATATCTGCTAATAATAGTTACAGAGAAATTTTCTAAGATAATAATTTTGTTGATTTTTTTTACTACAATTTTTTTCAAGAAAAAAATATATGCTAACGTTAATCAGGGCAGCTATTGAATTTTACAAACTAAACATTTCCTGGTTGTTATTCTGCTGTGTTGTTATTTCGGCCTGATTTATATTGACCTTTATAAACAATTAAATAATTTTACGTGGTGCTCTGAACTTCACTGAGTCCAAATAACCAAGTCTTCCAAAATGGTCTCTGTGTGCGTATTTGAGCACCCTTACCCCAATATTACTTTTATTTTGTAATATTTGAAACTATCAACCATTTTTCGTTGATAACGTATTTCGTAATAAAAAAATGTAAAAATAAGAACAATGAAACAATTCGATAATTAACTAAAAGAGAAAAATGAGCTACCATGATCTCTTCCGATCGTAATCAAATTTAGCCACGGTTTTGTTAAATAGTTGTATTCTTGAAAGGAATAAAGTGAGTATTGTTAATTTACTACTCAAGAAACCCTAAACTACAAATTTTTATTGCAACTCAAAAAACCCTAAAATACAAATTTTTATTGCAACTCAAGAAACCCTAAAATACAAAGTTTTATTGCAACTGAACAACAAAAATATTTTCACCAACTAGAATGGGAAGTGAAGGTTGTGAGATGCGCGCATCGCACCAGATTTTCTTTTTTTCAAATTAAGCCAGCCAACTCAGCCCTCCTGCCAACACTCCCTCCTGTCGACAAACCCTACAGTATAGACTCTCCTACTGGAACCGGAACCACTTCCAATACCCTTTATCAGGCGCCTTCCCTCGTACCCTGCAGGCCGTAAACCACATCCGCACTCTGACCCCTTAAACGGTGGTGGTTTGCAATTACACTGATGCCCTTTTGATCGCCAGTTTCCTAAGCTAATTCATCATGTCCGTTGAGAACAGATATCGATTATTGTAATTCGGCAATTTTCGCCTCCCAGGGCATTGCTACCAACTGAGCATCCGATTAGTGTTGTAATTTAAAAGCGGTCATCGTACATTCACTTGCCATTTTAACGGTAGACCGATCGCTCTCCCTCACCGCAAGTTTTTTAGCAAATCCTTTGGTTATCGGATATGTTTAAAATAACGTTTCAGAAGGAGATTACATCTATTTTTATTTTGAAATTTCCTCAAGATTCTTGCTTCAATTTTCTATTTAAAATCAGTATGTGAAACAGTTTAGCTCTGATACGATGTATGATACCATCATGGTGATCGCAACACTTTTCTCTATGAAGAATATATATATTTAATTGATCCGAGTTATCGAATTAATCAATATTCATTGACCTATAGTAACTCAGAAGTTACCAAATGGAGAACCGTGTGCCGCAATATATGTTACTAATTAATAATAAACATAATATATATGTTAATGTTTACTATTGTAAAATATTTGTGATTCACTTAATTAAAGACCGATTATGCCCGAACACCAATTTGACAACAGAGATATAGACACGGATCCAAAGTTGAAGTGAAAATTTTTGAATCTGCGGTAGTGAAGTAGCATATTAAATGTAAAAGGAAAATTACTTAAAACACATGATAACAAAGAAGAAACATTGAGTACGTAAATGTATTAAAATATATTTTTAAAAAAATCAAGCAATATTTAAAAAGCGCCTGAAATTGGAAAACGGCGTGAAACCCAAAGTTACTTGGATAAAATCATATTGTTAGACACCTTTTAAAAACTGGAATATGAAAGTAATATAAACTTATCAGTAAGGGTTGTATTTATATCCTACTTTGCAACATGAGCAAAATAAATAAATCTTCATTAAAAAACGTGATCGGAGTAAATTTTCATCCACTTATAAAAATAAAGTATTAGGTTGTGGGCTAGTTTAGAGCAACTAAATCGTTACTCTGTAAAATTTTATTAATATTTTCCAGGCGAGAGAGGCCTTGATTTTTCATTTTAAAAAATTTCCTTTTTTATCATACTTACTTTTACTTGATTTCTCCCTTCTTTTTTTTTATGCTTCTCTATCTATTCAAAATTCAGGATTTCATTAACATTAAAGAAAAAGATCCAGATACATTTGGCATTTTTTATAATAATAAATTTACCTCATTAAAACAAAGTAAGCAACAAACTGATGTTGGAACTGCGAATTTTGTTTTATGAGATAAGACGAAAAGCCCGGAAATAAAAAAAATAAATTTCTAAGAATTTAATTATTCCAGGTGGTGTTATTTTGGTTAGTTGTTGAATGAAATACGGGCTCTGCTTAAAACATAGTATTATACAACTGTTGTCCTCCCAACTGTTGTTTACTGATTTCAAACAATGCGGTCGCTTAAACTAAGTAAAGATAGCGCATTTAATAGGTTTTAGTTAACAAACTATTAAGAATATTAATTGGTCTAAAGAAGTTAAAGATCGCATGTAAGCGACCAATTATATCTACTAATGGTACATTGAGTCCAAGCACTTAGTGTCGTTATGGTGATGCAGAATGAGCTACATCCGATATGTAAAGGTTGACCTCATTAGGGTTGACTATATATGGCCTTCGACTTGTACTACACTAAAACACGAATCCATTATTATCCACCATCCTCAACATTATTTAATATTTTGGATTTACCGCAGCTAATAAATACACTATTCCGTAAGACAATATTTTATGAAAATTACTTTCTATAATAATCTTATTACCGCAAAGCTAATCTCAATGCCTTTGTTGACAAATCTTGTACATTATATTATTTTATTTGTATTCCTTATATAATAAAGGGTATAAATCTAAAGGGATAGAGCCAATATTGATTGTAACAAATCTAGGTGGTTGTCTCATAAAGATAATAGAAATTTTCTATGTACAATTTTGACTTGAGAAAAGCTTTGAATTGAAGAGAAAATAAACTCGTATCATGACCGAAAAAAAACAAATATAATTTTTTTTTTTTTCATTGTACCTCTCTTTATTTTTCTTCTCACACTTCTTCTCCTTTGGTTATGTTTTACCATTTCAATCTGGAAAGTATATCCTCTATTTCTCTTCCTCCTTCAATTGTTTCAGGCATTGAGTTAAATTGAATCATTTTCCTACTTAACTGGGAATTTATATACCATAAATAAAATTTAAAAACAAATTTAACTCTATATAAATTTGTTTATTAATAAAAGTATTGATCTTATCCGTTTTTATTTTCTTATTCTTTGTACCAGTGAGCACCATTGGCAGCAAGCTAGACTATCATTCATAAATCACAAATGAAGTACGCATACTTACGAAAGTTGGTGACTCTATGTGTTGGAATCAAGGACATGACCTCTTTTCGAAAATGACCACCTAGTTAAACACCTTCAATATAATTTATCATTCAAACAAACATTGAACAAAGGACACGGAAAGAAAATAATGTTCTCGCTTTAATTTTTTTTTTTATATTCCACGAAGAGAAAAATTTAATCCAATAAATACTTTTTATACATGCTGTAGAAAATATCACTTTGATAATGAAATTCACTTTTGTTTATTGGATTTGCTTCATCAACAATATAAATAATATATTCCACGGTTAAGTAATAAAATTGTCTCATACTCAATAAACATCTTTTCCGACAGGGTGTTTAAAGTTTTACGAACCCTCTTATCCACCGAAGAGTATGTAAATGTGTGATACTCGAATCCTGTGAAAATAATCTCCAACCTACGTCCTTGACACGTTAATACTCACGAATTGAGAAAATAAATACAGTTTATGATGAGATTTGATTTAAGAGACAAGGATTTAAGGTCCTATTAGTTGATAGCTGGGTCATTATCTCCTATCTCATCGACTCTTGCCTTTAATTTAGCTTGTAATCGCCTGTGTTTCCTCCGATCCTTACATTCCCTCATCAATGATCATGCTTTCTGCAATCTGGAATTCGCGATAATTGAAGAATTTAATAGGCTGAGTTTTTTATGTGTATTTTTTCTAAAAATAATTCCCATTAAGTCTGTATAATAACTGAAAAATTGGTTTATATTTTATATTATATGTAGTTTTCCGTGATTAGTTCTTTACCTTATTTTTAAATAACTCTCAAATCATTATAAAATGACAAACTAGTCATTATAAAAAAATTGTTAGCCTCCAAAGTGTGTCTTTAGTGAATACTTGAAATTTTCTTTTGCAAGTGGTTGATGTTTCAGGGATATGTCCATTGCATGGGCTATTTGAAGTAAAATGGGAAAAACGTGGACAATTAAAAACTGTTTTAAGATATTAGGAATTTTAATATAACGGTTGTTGAAAAGACTGGAATATCAACAAACACAATTTTCCCAATCAATTGTTTTATCTCATGTTTTTTTCCACTCCTGCACTTTATGCACAATTTATAAGTAATGTTTTATTATTTAAAAAATATATTTTTCAATCTATTAACGAAGGAATTATATTTTAAGGTTAGTCTATTTCCTTTGCTCAACTCTAAAAAAAAAACTGTTAAAAAAAATTTCCAAAATAAATATGTAAAATTAAGTAATTAAAAGTGTTTAAATTGTTGATCAGCTCTCAGGGCCGAAAAGGTAGGAAGCATTTCAATATTTTTATAAATAGAATGGCCAAAAAAGTTAAATTGAAATCAATTGCTTTTGATTATCAACATATATTACTATTGACTGAATAATTTTGTTCTGTCATCCGTGGAGCTACTTGGCAAGTTAGGAGTACTATAGTATTTCTGTTCACCATGATTATGCCAGTATTCGTTTTAATATTGTTTTCATATTTATTTCTAGCAAAAACTAAGATTTTATCAAGAGTGGAAATACACCACTTTAGCAAAAGAGGATTAAATGTGCGAGAGAGAAATACTTTATTCATTCATCCTGCCCAAATACATCGGGTTGCTACATTACACAGCACACTAATCAATCCCTGATCGGACACATATAAATTACATATATTTACATGATATAATAAAAAGAAAGAAAACAGTTTTTTTTTAAGATATATTTTTTATATTTATATATTTTATAATAAGTTCAAACTTAATCTTTTACTTTATTAGATCCAATTCCCCTTAACCTGCCAAATTGATTTTAAAATCCTGCTGAAAGGTTTTATTTTTTATAATGGTTTTTGGGACTCAGAAATTGATTGGTGTTATCTTTTACCTCATTAAAGCTCTGATTTAGTAAAAAATCAAAACATACTGTACTCCTGCACAAAAGCAAATTAATTATTAGTTATTAAACCGTAATTACGAACCTCCATTATAGAAATTCAAAGAAATAAATTGTTTAATAAACTATTCAAACCAACACTCCTGTACCGCTACAATCCATGAAGGACCAGGGGTTCTATACTTGTAAGTACTGATATGTAAGGAAATTCGCAACTCGGCTACAGTAACAAAATTAACATTTATCTGGCACGGTATAATAGTTATTTCGAATCCGAGCCCGAGAATTAGTAACACCTCGCCTTATTCACTGAGCTTCCCCACTCCCTTAATGAACAAGTCACATTAATTATTTTATTTTAAATGATAATTGTGATTTTTTAGTATATAATACGTAAAATTATTGTTGAGTTCATAACTATTATATTTTTAAAGCCACGTTATCTAATTAAAAATCAAAACAATTGTATAAAGTGGCTTCTAAGGATGGTTTTGTCCACCTGTATACCTTATCTAACTTAATAACTAAATAAATAAATTGTAAATTACAGAAGTTAATGAAAATCATTTTAAAAATTACTATTTTAATTGTATAAAGTTAAACAACAACATCTTATTCATCACAAAATTCATTTTTTTTTCCAATTTTTTCAAATCAATTCTCGTTTTTTCGTGTGAATATTTAGTGACATTACCCAAAAACCTTCTAGTCCCGTATCTTCGACCACTTTCTGTCCACCCAATTAAAAGTTTCAAATAAGCTTTATATATTTTCTGTATTTAATGTTAAGATTTTCATTTATACTTGTAAATATGCGTATTAACAGAAATTGTACCTTTTCATTTATTATTTTTAGTTTAATTGTATTTGAATTTTTATCATTTTATTTTATTTTTATTTTTATTTATAGAAGTTATTCACCTTATGTTTTATCATATGACATATGGTTTTATTTTATATGTTCTAATCTTATTTTATATATTCTGTTAATTATTGTTGTTAATTTTTATATTTTCAAATTCATTATTTTCATTATATTTTATGACGTTTTATAATTTCATTTTTATTTTCTATTTTCTCTAAGGCTCTAAAGCTTTATTTTGACGCCTGTAACATTATTCTAAAGGGATCAATCCCAGAATAAATAAAGAATATTTAAAAAAAAAACTGTAGGTTGAATCGATAGTTCACTGCCTCCATGAGAGAATAAAATTACATTTGATTAAGTTGTATAAATTAGGGTATTTTTCGTCGGATGTATAGACTTTGAAATTTTGTAATTCCTGTTGTTCAGATTAATCTATTATTTTCCGAATATAATTGGGTCTATAAAAAAGAGAAAAGGAACTATTATTCCATTTTTATAAAGCAACTCCTATTGCATCTTCAGCGACGCATCTTCTATGCTCTTTATGATATTTCTAAGTAAGATTCATTATCTCCCCAGTCATTGTTGAGTGAGGTTAGTTCAAGGTAGGCCTCCTTTCTAGACTTAATGCTCTTTATTGTTTTGCTTTTTTATTGTAAAGATAATTCGTGTTTGTGACTTTATGCTTGAAGGCTAAGCACTTAGCGCGTCCTGTAATTTTATGCTTTATAGCAAGTCTTCTGTGGAAATGATGCTTAATTGTAATAATTTCATAGCTTGTTATTAGAAACAACTAATACCTTAAAAGTTTATATTGTTTTGTATAGTGCAAAACAATTATTTCCCTGTTGCAATGAACTATAGGTGGCAAATAAAAATTATATACTTTGTTAAAAAGCTCCATACTTTAATACAAGTACATTATAAATGCTATTATTTTAAAAATATTTTGAATGGATACAATCTTTTTGAAATTATCTATTCAAGAAAAGTTTTTATTTAAGACAATTGTCCATATTTTTCACATCTGGAACACTTATAACGATTTTAGGGGCAAAGAGGTTTCGAATGATTTTTAAAGATATTTATTTAAGCATGTTTCAATATTTCGAGATGTTTTTGCATTTTGACAGAAGAAATATACTTAAGATGATATTTTTTATTTTTCCCATCTTTCAGACAAGGTATTATTATAAAAGTCAAAGCTTGACCTTAACTTTTCAGTCCCGGAATTTCTATGTTTCACTAAATTTTGTGAATGATTTTGAAAGAGGTCTTCCGGAGTATCTGTCACGGAATAAGAGTTATGATTAGGAATTATGGTTATAAGAAACTTCGTGACCTATCCTGCAACTGTGTATACTATAGTTAATTCAGACACCAGGATTATTCCTTTAAAAACAACTATACAGTAATGCTTTGGAAAATACGCCGAAAGAATCAGGATCTTCCAGTATCTTTTTTTGTTTTGGCATTCGTAGTTGCCAATAATTACTGTTTAGAAAAGCTTGAGATGTAATCGATCTTGAACTCGTTTTATTTTAAAATTGACCCTCAGTGCTTTATTTTCTGCATAAACGTTTGTACAATTTACTGAGTGATATCATATTCTCAGAAGAGATCATTGCGATATCACGCCGTGAAGTTGTTACATAATTGTCGAGTTGCGTAAATTACAAAATGTTCCTAATCGGTGTAGTAAAAATTAGATTCTGAATGCAATCCATGTTTAAATAAACTAAAACAATTATCTAAATAAAACATTAGAACATTTTTACTCTTTCAAATTTATCAATGTACTTACTCACCATTCATCGATGTTTTAATCATTTTAAAAACGTTTGAAGATTACTATTAAAAAAATGAAAAATAATTTAGTATGATTATTGTTATAAAATGAAGGATTTAATTATCATTTTGAAGTATAAGTTTAATATAACTTCGTAATATTTTGGAAAATTTAAGTTATGTAACACCAGTAACTTCTGAAAGAAATATACCTCTTTATTAAGTTAAATTACGAGGAAAGATTCTTCGGTCTTCTTTTATTTTAGCACTTGAGATAATCATGGTTCTTGAAGGATTTTTAAGTTATATTTATTTATTATTATTATTATTATTTTTTAGAAATATACTATAATTTTCGGTGCTTCATCGATACCTCATGGAGATATTTAAAAAAAAAACTGAAATTATTCACCATTTTGCATTCCGTCTTCAGTCAGTGCAGCTAAAATTATTTCCAGGGTCTTCACTAAGTATGAAAATATCGACAGTTATAACTACAAAATTCGGATATATTTTTTTCATATTTAT
>NW_027112640.1:2423844-2433210 GCF_000696795.3 Halyomorpha halys | reverse complement strand
TAAAATATTAAGTTAAAATTTAACGATTACAAATTTTAATATTTTTTTATCATTCCGAAGTCATGATAAACATTAGATGTTTCCTATAACTTAAGAATGCTTATTAAATTTTTCTTGAAGAATTCACTGGTATTTTGGAAAAATTAAATAAATTAGCATATTTTTAAAAATCATAAACAAAAATCAGATCATGAATCGCTAACGGATTCAAATTGTTACTTTACAGATTTATTTCCAGTAAAAAATTTTGTTACAGTAATATGTTCATTAAATATTTTAATTAATTATTATTATTAATATTTTATTCGATAGTTGAATGGGTCTACTCCTAGTTAAGAGACGCATAACAAGAAACAATTCATAGGCCGCATCCCGCAGACATTAGGCTGGCGTTGCGGGTTTTCTCAACCATTAAATAATTTCCATTTCCATTGTTAGCAGGCCCGGTTACGACACCCCAACAACCGCTGCTTTTATTCAGACACCGGTTCGGCTGAGACAATGAATTAAAGATAAGCAGAGGAAAAAAAAAAATCTTGCCACGATTAGAAAGAGTGAAGTAATGTCTCTGTGTGCGAATAAATTGTACGTTTATTATCAATATGAGACATGCACGATGTTTAGTAATATAATGATTAATTGTCTATACTTCTGAAGAAACCTAGGTACCATACGCATGTAAAAACAAAAGAAGTGATGGTTTCTAGATATCTAAGGACTTTCATAATTATTCATACAACATATGACGAGTCTAACTTGCAGGTAGAATGCAAGAGTCAGTGTCCACTTTTTTAATTTATAGGAAAACCGTGAAAAACTTATATCTTCAACAAATATAAACGTATTATAGTTTATAATGAAGCATTTAATATGTTATTCAACCTTCACATTTCTTTAATTTACTATGTGTATTTTTGTTGTTTTACTTACATTTGACTTAAAAATTTAAAAGTTAAAATATTTTAGTCACTCTTTTATAATTATTTATTCTGTTTTAAATATTAAAAAGTGCATTAGTATTATAAATTATTACTTTTATGCTTTTATATTTTGTAGTAGTTACGTATTATTTGTAGGAAATGTGTAGTCCTATGACTGAGAAATAACTGCCCCCCTTTGCAATATTGCTTTTGTTTTCTCTTGCATTGCGTCTTTCATTTATTTTAAAGGAAACGTTTTCAACTATTTCATATTTTTGAAAATAAGCCCGAAGATCTGCGGAATTGTGTTAATAAAGTTTCCGTTACCTATGCTTTTTACTTTCACTTTATTTTCGAAATACCTATATAAGGGGAGATATTGTAAATAGTCTGTGTGCGTGCGTACGTGTGCGCCTGTGTGTGTGTTTGTGTGTGTACAGACTAGCTTAAAAATGAAAAATAATCAAAATATCTTCCTTTATTTCTTTATAGTTAACCATCTCAGATTATCAATAGGTATAAAAATGGATAATTGATAATTAACTAAAGTATAAAGATTTTTCCTTGTTGAAATGTAATTTCCATCGACAAGAGCTGAAGTAAAAATATTTTCCAAAATTAAAAAGAAATTTCCGAAGAGATAGCAATAATACAGATCTACAATATACCGTTGAAAAGAACATTTAAACCAGCAAAAATAATATCTAAAGTAATTATTAGTTATTATTTATTCGTTCTAAAGTAATTAATCTAAATTCGTAGAAGGTGATGAAGAGTGATTAAAAAATGCTTAAATAAACAGATGTTTTCGTGTTTTTATAGTAGTTATGACAATAATCAGTTTTTCCCTTTATTTACCTTAATAGAAACTGAAATTAATTCCATCAGCATAGCTTTTAAAGTTCAAAACATATGATGAGTTGCAAAATTTGCTGAAATTATAAACAATTACTGCTGCATATATTGCACTTTTTTTCTTTTATGCATAAGAATATTAGGGCGAATTAAGGCCTATAGTACATCATTTAGTGGATTGATAATGGCTGTAAAAAAAAGTATTAATTCTCTCTTAAAGTGAACTAGTACACACATTTACGTGGAATCGAATTACTACCATATCATCCATTTCACTTACCCATCGGTGCAGAAACTGTCATTTCCTACAATCAAAGCTAATTCGCTGGACAACGTACGGGCATGCTCACGCTTCCTATAAACGAGTTATAATTATTTCTTTTTGAGAATAACTGTCCTGCGATTACTTTACTTTTCCCGGTCTTCACTACCGGAACTATGCCATGACATTTTGAGTTTTATATTTTCTGAGTTGAGTTTAATTATTTATTACATATATGAGGGTTTGATAACCAGAGTGATTAAACTACGAACCGTGATATAAAAAAAAAAAACCTCAATATATTCTGATGTGTACTCAGCAGCACGTAAAAAGGCTATCGACCATAATTCTGAAATGAATTCATAATTTTAGGTACTCATTCAAAGCAGTTTCTTTAAATCCTAAATTATGTTATAAATAAAAATACTAAACAAAAGTCCAAACATTTTCCACTAAACCTAAAATTATATCTCCATTTAATTTATAAGCTATGGGGGAAACAACAAAATAGTCCAAGGATCAAAGTTGTACATCAAATTTGAAAACTGCCAGTCTTTTATGTTCTAAAATAATTGAAATATTAAATTACGAAATTTAAATATCGTTAAAAAAATACAAATTTTGTTCTAGACGTAAACATTTAGATCTATCGATGCTGGAGATATGACAAAAATTTTAGATCTCGCAAAATGAATGTATTGTTACAATCCTTTTATTGATAGTTCAGTCACAATTGGAATACCCCCCCCCCCTAGTAAGCTCAAGGCAAACACATGCCATCATCGAAGACACCCCTTCAGCGGACCCGGCAGCTTATCTTATAATGCCATACTGGCAAAACAAGATGTATTAGTTAACCAACTTATATACATTCCTTTTCATTTGTATATATTTAATTATTTTTCTTTCTAGGAGGTCAGAAAAAAAAAAAATTATTCACAATATACATTCAAAAATAAATCTTGTTAACTTAAAACTTTAGCCCACCATTTTAATTTTTAGGGGCCGATCATTAATTGTTTTACTTTTTGAATTTGCTCATCTATAAAAGGCTAAAATCTATACTGCAAATTTCCAAGTTTATACCGCAAATAGAAGTAGTTAAAAATTTGAACGTAAGAGTGAGTGTGGATGAAAATGTGATTCGCTCTCTGTACATGAGCGAAAAAATCACATCAGTTGTGTAATATTTATATTCGAAATGTGGGGTTCTCGCTAATAACACTAGATTTGATGTTGCACAATTTTTTAAACTCTTAAGAACGGCCGTTTATATGATTCAGACGTTTTAATGTCACTAAATTGAATTTCTTAGCAAAGCTGGTAAATATCTTTGCTATTCTTCCATCAATGCCGATCTTATTTCTGTGCTATATTTTTGTTGGATATTAACTGTTATTGCGTATCGTTCATGTTATATATGAACGATATACTTTTGAAATATGTTTTGATGTCGTACCCTAACGTGGATATGAATCTAGGTCGTGGGTGAGAATATGTCACATGATCTTTAGAATGTCGTGTTTTCATGTAATCCATGAAGTGTTTCACTAGGTCTGTTGTGGGAAATCCTGGGTTGATTTTTGGGAACGATTACCGATATCTACGGTTAATAACCGCATTTCTTTTTCTTTTTTTTTATTACCGATTTCGCCCAGTGCATAGATTGTTATTATATTGTATCATTGAGGCGTTTTCCATTGTGAAAGGAAAATTATCGGTCTTCTCCTCCCCCATTTCACCTCCCGGAGGGGGCACGGTATGAGTTGAATAAAAATGTACTCAGTCAAATCTTTCTTTTACAAAAATATGCAAATAAAAAAAAAATACTTCAAGTGTTATCTAATAAGTATAGGTAACCAAAACATAGAATTTTGACTCATTATTATAACTTTCGCTAAAAAGAGAACAGAAGTGTTGTTTGTAAATAGGATTATTTCCATTACTCGAGTAATTATTATTAAATAATGCTACAATTATTAAGTCATTTTGTAAAAATCGAATTTTTTTTTTATGTAAAACTATCAATTCCTATTATTATAAATAGTAGTTTCTTTTCATAATATCTTAGTCAAAAAAATAAAATCCATGAAATATTTAGTAGGAAATGAACTGCTCTATTATTTTGCCGAGGGGCCGGGCTCAGCTGATGGCAGCCCTCTCCTGGAGAAGCAGCCCATTTTGACATTACCATATAATAAATTATTTATACAAAGAAATTTTATTTTAATTTACCTATTTTTTTTTTTACAGAACTTTAATTGTAAAGGATACAGGAGATATCAATTACTAGTTGGTTCGAAGCTAGAAAAAATATACATTTCATAACATTTACTGTATTAGGTTTAAAAATATACTTATTATTGAAATTACTGCTTTCTTTTTAATTTTCAAAACAATAAGTTATAAAAAGATTTTAGAGATATACAAGTAAACGCTTCCAGTCCAAAGTTTAATATTGAAACCTTATAAAGTAGAGAAAGGAATGGTTTATGGGAAATGCCGGTAATCACAAATAAAGTGTTTTTTACTTGTCTAAGAGGAAATATAAGTCCTGTTTAAGACATATGGTTATCGTAGAACTACCAGTAAATCGAATATAAAAGGTTTTCCTCACAATAACACTAACATCACGACTGTCAATTTACAGCACCACTTTCGCTATCGCCCTTCGAATCATTCCGTACTCTTTTCTGGGTAAATGTTTTTTACTGTTCATTTTTTTTTTTTTTTTTTGTAGAAAAGGAAAAAACAAAAATACAATATGATGTTATAATTATATTTTGTAAATATTATAAAAGTAATAAAAAATTAAAAAAAAAAAACATTATTTGAAAAATACTTATTCTTGAGAATAAACATAATTAGCACACTGTTCAATATGATCTTCTAACGATCATACTCATTATTGATTCCGCGTTCCCACCTTGTTTTATCTTTTACCTTACCTTGTTTTACCATACAGTGGAATCGCGATATAATGAATTTAGTGAAATCCACAAGAGAGGCCAAAGGCAATCTTTTGTTTCAGGCCCGCAGGCTTAAGGGGTTCCCTTCTAAATAAATGTAATATTAATCACACTTAAAAAAAAAAAATATTTGGGTATCTAATCTGTCACTGGTAATTTATTATATATTTATTTACGGTTTATGGTATTATATTCCTTAAAAAAGTAATATATTTATAAAATTGTACAATTCAAAAACGATGTGTTTATAATTTTACAAATTACAAACATAATTTCATACAATCCGTTGTTTAAAGGTCAATTGATAAGTGCCTGAGCCTCGACCTAACGAATTTTTATCTATTGGAACCTCTACATAACAAATCTCTTGCATTTTTTTAACCCTTTGAGATTCGTTATACCCAGGTTCCATTACATACGGGTTTTTAAATCGGGTTTTCTTCACAATTTACTTTTATATCGAGCTTATAAAATTTACTATATCAATACCATAAAGTGGTTATAACTAAAAAAAAATGAAGTCGAATCAAAATAAATCTGTTGATGCACGTTATTGAAAACGTAGGAAGATGCTCTAGGGGCTGCACCCCGTAGAAAGCCGGGGTCACCGGGTCAACTTTCGCCGGCGGTCACTTCCCCGTGCGCGACTCGCCGCGAACTGCAAGCGCATTGCGCAACCGCTTCTTTTATTACTGAAAAGAAAATGGTCACGACTGCAGCAAAAACTGTTCACGTTGATGCCAATCTCGATACACGCTCCTCTTAGTCATATCAAACCATCGATAGCGTCATCAGGAATATGATTTCGCATCTCACAGTGCATTAGGGGCTAATGCTATCTTACCTAGGAATAATATTAGAGGGGTATATTGCATCCAGTTCTTACGTCATCATGCTAACTTTTTCAACAGCATGTGAAGAGGAGGTTCAGTTTGAATTTCATCGAGTAATTCAAGAGTAAGCCATGAAAGGTAGCGTTATGCAAAGTACTTGACCATTCCCACTATGACATAACTCTGTTCCAGTTAAAGGTTTTATCAGAGTTTTCAATGCATAATCATTCACTCAGCCTAAAAATACTTGCATTAATATTTTCAATTTTTTCCAAGAATTCTAAATTAGTAATTGTATGTTCACTTCCCTTTCTATTTTCATACAGTTTCAATATATTAATTTAAACTTTATAATATTTTATATAAACGGAACTTAAGAGGTATTATCTTTAATATTATACACATCCATCCTTCCAAATAGCGATATCATAAACTTTAGATATTCATTAATTGTAATATTTTGATTCAATCATTCATTTGTTTAAGTTAACAATAAACATAAACGTTGCTTTCTCAAATTCAAATCAATTCATCCTACACAAACAATTTTACATGCAGTGAAATTCAACTTTCGCTGTGTTCAATTTTTGAACTTAATTCAGCATCAGAATTTACCTTCGAAATTATTTTTCAGTAAACTGTAACCTATTTCTCATAGTCTAATGAAATTATGATTTAGCTTCGAAGAAAATCAAGTAAAATTGAAAATCATATTAATTTATGTTATCTACCTCTAATAAGAAATAATCAGGATTATCCCAATTTCTGTGCATGACATGAAGTTCTCAAAAACCGTTGAAATTTGAGATTTTATTAGTTTATTAAAAATAACTCAAACACGAACCAAATTATCAAAAGCATAATTATTTTACGGAATATGGGTCATGAATTTCGATGCTAATTATTTAATTGATATATTAAAACTGCAGAAGGTAATTAAACTGGTTGTTAATCGTTCCAAAGCCTTAAATATCAAGTGCTTACTATTGGTGCATCTACCCTTTATAAAATATTTTACAGTTTCCTACTGTTCAAGAAATAAATGTAGTAGATATCAATTTTGATTGTCTGAAAAAACCTAAAAAGACAAATTTAATAAGAGCAGTTTATATATATTAGTAAATAAGCATTGGGTAAAATGAATAATATGTAATTCAATATAATATTCATGATATGTAATTCAATATAATATTAATAATATGTGATTCAATATATTATTAATAATAATTATGAGAGATAGTTGACCGTGGATGATGAACGAGGAGAAGATGGTTGGGGGTGCGGTCAACGATAAACACAAATAAGTAGGATTAACCTATTTTTAATGTGCCAACGTTTCGGCTAGAGTTTCTAGCCTTCTTCAGTGCTAAAAACAGAACAAGATAACAACCACAGTTCGTATAGAAAAACATAAAATGAATAATTTTAGAAAATAGAATTAATAAAATGAAGTGATGAGAGAAGCGGGAAATAAAATGTATACATAGGTAATTGAAAAAGTGGGTAAATAATAAATAAAAATGAAGTTATATAATGCAAAGAAGTATGAACATATTAGTTATTATTAATTTAAAAATTGAAATATGAAAAGAAAATGAAAATTGAGAGGAAGAAAATCTATGTAACAATAATAGATGATAAAGAGGCAAAATATAAGTAAAGTATACCAAGAAATGAATAGAAAAAAAAATTCTGAAAACACCAATAATAATATAGAGAAGAAAACTTATAACGCGGGTAAGGAAAATGGATAAAAGTGGAGAAAATAAGGGGTAAGAGTAAAATAAAGAAAGGGGAAAGAAAACAAAAAAAGAATAAAAACGAACATGTTCGCTGGAAAACCAAACGCCTACATATTACATATTATTAATAATATGTAATTCAATATAATATTAATAATATGTAATTCAATATATTATTAATAATATGTAATTCAATTTAATATTAAAGATAAATGAATATACTTGTAATCCGAAGCAACATTTCTTAGACTGTTGGGCCTCGTGGGTCAGCTTAGGTACGAGTGTGGGCTGCACTTCATTTTAGTGTCGGGAGAACATGTGTGCTGAGTTCTACGTGAAAGGTAGCTAAACAAGTTCAACTTTTTAGAACTGGCTTAAAGCCCTGGCAACTCTATTTGCCCACCATCCATTGCATTCTAATTAGGACAAAATTCATCTAATTTTTAACATCGCACTCACTGTAAATCGGTTCATATTTGCCAAATAGGAATCGAATTGTGCCAAACTTTTAATCTAAAAATGGATTCCAGATATTTGTGTTTTGTAGATTAATGAGGGCACTTGGGTGCTTTACTGTACAGATTGGACAAAACTACCGCTCTTTGTTTTAAATAGAAGTCTTATAATATACTTTTAAAATGTCTCATGATAAAAGTTTAAAATATGGTAAGGTGCGCCCGGGTTGAAGTTATCGCTATTTTTTGATTTTCAAAAAAAAATATCTTAAAACAAGAAAAGTCGAAAATCATTAACAATTTTTCTGTTGCTATAAAAATTCAAATTTTCGTGTTTATCGAGGTAAAAATGAATATTATAAGTTATGTTCTTGCCAAAAATACAACAGTTCAACAAAGATAACAAAGCTGAAACGCAATTGAGAAAGTTCGGGTGGTCTTGGCTCTTCCCGCCCGAACATGATGCTCCTATTTTTCATTTTTTCTCTTTTAGTTATTGATAAAACTCTTAAATATTTCCTATTTATTCATAGTCTAATACTGCTGAGAATGAAAACCGTTTTATTTAAACTAAACAAAATTGAAGGTACTTTAAAGGAATTAATAAAAGGTACATTAATTATACATGTCATGGCGAGTTTAATCTAAATTGTTTGAGTTTTTTTTAAGAAATCTAAATAATAAGAAAAATCAATTCTATAAAGGGGCGCTCCCGGTAAGTCGATATTAACGAAAAAGTTGTCACATCTCAGACATACACTTTACCTTACCAGTTCTAAATGTACAATTTCAGTGCTGCACGCATTTTCGTTTTTGAGCTAGGCTGTTCACACACAGACCATTTTATGTCTTGGTTATTTTGGCTCAGAGTAACTCAAAACTTGTATTTCTATCGAAAAGTGGAATCCGAAATTTTGCATGATCGTAGTACTTCTTCATATTATATATTTCATATGTGGATAAGTGAAAGTAAAAATGTGCTGTTATTGAGCAAAATGTCACTATTTATTCAGGTCCCAATAAGGATTGATTTATACATTGTAAAACAAAATTTAAAAAAAATCTTTTAAGAATTAAATTGAAAAGCAGACAATCAATAAAGGTAAACAGTAACGACAATGAAAAAAATGAACTTTAAAAAAATATTTAATATTGAATTACTGTTTCATTATTAATTTTAAAATCTCATTTTATTAGGATAATGAGAATTAATCACTATAAAATACAATTTAAAAAAAAATTAAACTTAGGGATATTAACTATATAGATAGTTTGATTATGATCATCTTGTCTATTCTTTTGTTTGTATATATTTTAAGAGAGTTTTTTT
>NW_027112640.1:2386847-2417974 GCF_000696795.3 Halyomorpha halys | reverse complement strand
TTTTTTTTTTTTTTTTTTTTTTTTGTGAATGCAAATGTAAAACAGTTAACATTTTATATAATATTTAGTTTATTAATCATAAATACTTTATACATTGTATATATTATTTAATTTATTGATCATAAATACATTTACTATATAGTTATCTTTTAATTACTCATTAAGAAACTAACGTTAACAGGAATTTCTTAATGATACAAAAATTGTACTTATGGTTATTGTAGAGGGGAGGAGTGGATAAGGCAACTCATCTACATCACTATCTTAACGTTTATGGAAATAATGATGTGACGTTTTGGTCCTTCAAAACTATCTTCTATTCCTGTCGAATCCAGCCAGAGGAATCCTCCTAAATCTTGTTGACCTGACCCAAAATAGATATTTATTCTTCAATTACAAAATCCATACCGTTACAAACCCAATAATTTGTAGCTTTCATCTCCTATTCACGTATGCTCTTAAAACAATTCCAAAGAGATCTCACAAAAACCCATGTAACAAGAATAAAAAATGTTTTTAAATGCCTCACCCACATTAGAGATGAACTGATAAATAGTTTCTCCTTACTACAGCATCATTGGGTAATAACAATGAATCAGAAAACTCATTATACTTTTTTTAAATATTGAAAATTTTATTTGAATATTATTAGCATAAAAACTAATTGGTTCTCTAATAGTTTTATTTTGCAATAAAACCAATCCAGGAAGAATTTAGGTTTGCTGTATGGTAAAGTGGTGTAAGTGCGTTATCGTCTCATTAAATCTAAACTCGTGGTTCTCAACCTTTTTTGGTGGCGGAACTCTTTTGGTACTTACAGAAGAATGGTGAAACCCTCTTAGTAGGAGTAGGCAAATCACTATTGTTCCACTGAACAAATAGATTTTACAAATAGATTGCCTAATCCCATCTGTTCAGCAAACTTTAAGAAATACTAGGGCACCTACCAAAAACCTGGGCATAATTGAAGGAAATATTATGAGGTAAGGTTCAAAACTGGTGGGTTGACATGGAACTACATATTCCTAAATTATTTTACAGTATACCTGGAAGAGGCTCCGGAAATCCCAGTTGGTAAACACTAATCTAAACCCTGAACTGCTCAGAGCTAGCCTATAGAGATATATAGGGAATTCTAAACTCTAGTTTGTAATAAATGAGCTTCGAGGTTCATTAGGTAGGGTATGAGGAGTTCTCAATACATTTATTCAATTAGATCTAACTTTCATGGGGGTTACCGAAGGTTGTATAATGTGAATCTCGGACAATTTTAAACGTTTTTCGAAAATTGCATCAGTAAAACATTACTCTAAAAACTTTCAACCCAATTGTAGTGATATCTACCAGATATCATGTCCCCGCTTACATCTTAAGGTTGCGACAAGTGCGTACTTTGGACTTGTAATTTGGACATGTACTTAATGAAATGTCCGGATGCGATCAGAAAAGAAATCAAACAGTACAAAACTATTCATTGAGCAACCAATTTTTAGTGAGCCAAAGATGTACAATCTTGAAATGTTATATCCCAAATAGTCTCAGAAACATTTTAAAAAAAGAAGAAAAATAAAGATTCAAGTTAAGCAAGTGTAACCTTGAAAAATCTAGAACGCGCTTGTGCCACATTACTTTATGTTTTCATGTCAATTATTATTTTTACATTACAAATATATGAACATGAAATACATAACAAGATGAAGGCTTGCTGTCAGACCTTTCATAGATAGATAGCAGTTTAATGACTGTCCAATGTAAGAAGATGATGGTGCCGTTTTCTTTTCAAACAAGAAAGATTTGATGCAATCGTTTGGGATAAAAGACTACTGCCAACCTCATGTATGTAAAAACGGAGTTTATTTTGTGTAAGCATATATTTCTATTACGAAACAATTTTCCAAATTGTTTAGTTTTAGATAATTGAAAGAGAAATATAATGAAATGACAGGATATAGTGTTACTGTCATTGTTACATAGTGATGGAATATGATTTGTTTATCATATAACATAACAAATCAGGATTCTGAACGGTAAAGATCTGATATTTCGATTCCATATTTCAACATAGCTGGATCCCGTAGTTGCAATAATACTCCTGCGATTTGTTCAAAGAAATGAAATTAAATACCATTTTATTTATGCTATAAATTAAAATTATACAAAATACAATATAAATATTTAAAGAAGATAGAGGGAAAACAATTATATATATATAATTAAATTGGATTTAGTGAATCACACGATTTCTTCCTTATTAAACTACAATAGTTTATTTCATATCATCAGCAACGGTTTTGTTGAATTTGTTTTTTAGCAGCCTGAAGATGGGGGAAATCTCCCGAAACGTTGCTGATGATATGAAATAAACTATTGTAGTTTAATAAGGAAGAAATTGTGTCATTCACTAAATCCAATTTAATTCCATAAGACTCTTCCAGTTAAAGGATTATTAAATTTATATATATATAATAGTTGACAAAACATGTTTCTATTTCTAACAGTTCTATCAATTTTCTTTCCATCTTTCTGTATCCTTTCCTTCATAGGCCTTCCCTATCGGGAGTAATAGTCAGCACTTCCCGGGGTGACCAGCCCTATTGGGAGGCGAGTTCTTTCCAATTCTCCTTCCAGATATCTCTGCTCCTAGCAGCACTCCACCAGAGGGGACTGTTTTGTTTTTTTTGTTTGTTCTTTTTATCTCTTCGGTTGGGATACTTAAACAATTCTAATAAAATACTTCTTACCACGTCATTGAAATTTGTTAACTTAGTTGAACAGATGATCACAGTAAACCGACAAAGATTAATTGTAATTCAAAAAACATGATGATGAAAAAACTAATTAAATTGGAGTTAAAACTCTTTCTTCTAAATACTGTTTTATAATCAAGTAGTTTATGAAGTTTAAATTTTCCTTACTATTACATAGTTGTTTTCTTGTTAATTATTAAATTTTTCTGTTACTACTAAACGTCGTTACTATTTATTTTCTCTCATGCTTTTTATTTTCTTTTTTTTTAATTTAATTAGATTTTTTTTTCGTTTCATTAACTTTTTTCAATTCTTTTTCTTAACTAAAGTAAATAAGTAAGTTATATTTTTTTAGAAAGATAAAACTCCTATGATTTTCTGTAATATTTAGATAATTCCAAAGCTGTGCATTTACCCATGTTACATAAACGCCATTTCGTTCCATGTATTGTTGAAAACCTTATGACTATTCTAGTATATCTACATCCTAACTGTTGTCTGTCATGTGCTTGAAAAGGCGTCGATCCTCATCTTTTACTCGTTGTTGGAATTTGACGCCTCCCGGCCAAATTTTCTTTCAACTTGGAAAATAGAGAGGATGTTTTGGGCTGGAGGTGAACTAAATCTGAAGTGGAGGTGGAGGATTTTCAACGTTTTTCCAAGAATGCAGTAGGCAAATGATATTAAGAGGAGAAGATTGTTGGAAGGGGAAGGGGAGTGCGGTTAGCAGAAAAAAACAAAAATAAACAAAAGAATTATTTATTTGTGCCGTATTATTATGAAAAGAAAAATAATCACAAGTGTTCATAGAGTGTTGAGGGAATATTGAAAATCGTCAAATACTTAAGTATTTCTAATGAATTATTAAAAATAGATACTGAGCATGGTGTAATAAATAAACTCTTAGAAAAAATATGTACTTATTAAGCATAAATTACCGAAAAAATAATTAATTTAAAGAAGCTGCTCCTTAATGGCAGGAATGATCTGTACGTGCCCTTGGTAATTCAATATGTAATCAAGTGTATAAGGAAGCGATTACTTCTTTCACGCCGGGAGCAAATGATAGGGTATTCTGTGGCTACGAATACTGTAAAAATGTGAGTAAATTATATGTTAGCAACATTTTTAGTGAAAACCTTACTTATGTCTATACCTTTATGACTGAAATATTTTATCTGTTTCTTATTAGGATAATTTCAAATAAAAAACAATTCACCGGGGGAGCGCGATGGCCACGGGGTAAGCGCGTAGTTACTAACTCCAGGGACCGGAGTTCGAAACCGGCTGGGCAGAAAATTGTTTTCTGTTACACTGTGGCTGTGAGTCAACTCCTGTGGGTTCTGGAGCCCTCCTTGGGTCCACCCAGTCTCTTAAATTGGGTAAAAATCTGACGGTCGAGAGTGATTCTGACCAAATCACCTCCTTGCACAACCGTTGGTCTAGTAACAGTACTTCTTTACAAATTACTGCACTCCTGAACCATCATGGGTTATAGCGGTACAGATTATTATTATAAACAATACCACTCATCTTATAGAATCCAATCCCTTCCCAATCTAGTCCCCAATTATTCATTAAATTAATTACAAGTAAAACACCTGTTAGAAGTTTTATATACGCAAATAGTTACAGATTGCTGTAACATATTTTAAAATAATAAGCCCTGCGCAGCTGGGAAGTAACTTCTTTAAATGTTTAGGCTGGCCATTAAAATCTGCTATGTTTGAAATTTTGCTTGATCTACTTAATTTCTTGAGTCCTAAAATAATACTGTTTCGCAGCCGCCATTCCTGAGAACGTTACGTTCAGCTATATTAATTAACCTTTTTTTTTTTTTCTATAAAACTTTAATAATAGAAACTAATTTTATAATTATACTTATGGATGGGATTTTTATGTTTTACGATTTTTTTTCCTACAACTTATTTTACATATGTTTATATTTTTATATCTTATAATCATATATAGTTTTCTTTTTAAAAATGTGTAAAATAAAAATAAAACTATGTTTCTTTTTATTTTACACATTTTTAAATATGTCATTAGTTTTGCATAGGTTTAAAGATTTTGATTCATATTTCTCTTTTCCCTTTTTTTTCAAAACTAAAGAATAAAGATAAGATCTTTATTCTAATCTTATATGTTTTATGATAGATAAAATTACAAGACAGTTCTTAATCATTTTCCGGGAACACTAAAACAAATACGTAATGTTATGAAAGTTAAAAACTTCAATATAATTCCTTTAGTTTCTTTACTTTTCTGTGTCCATAATAGTTCTTAATGGTTTTCGTGATCGAATGGTTTACAATTTATTTAAGGGCAAATATTATTTTTGTTGTGAAAAAAAAGTTTCAACAAATCAACGTTCTTTATTTTCAAGACGTACAAAAACAATCAATCACACACCCAAAAAAAGGAGATAATTTTACGAAATAAAATCTTTAACTACGCTGCAAGTTAAAGTGAGTCAATTTTATTTATCGATCTATGCCTGGCTTAAAAACCGGTGATTTTCATCCACAAAATATATAATGAAAGATTGCTGAGCTCATTTGACAGGATATTATTTTTTTATAGCACCATTTACACCAATTACAAAATTGGTTCAACAACAAATACGACGATTTGTTTTTGAAAACTTTTCCATCTCACTGGTAAATTTGGATGGCAAACTAAAATAACCATATCAAATATATGTAATATTTTTCTTTGTTAAAATCTCGGTTTAACATATTAAAAGTTGTGTACCCTACTTGTTTATTTTATTATTCTAGATGTATATATACATTTTATGTTGTTATTATATTCTTAATTAGTAATAAATATATTTTATGTTGTTATTATATTCTTAATTAATCATAAATATACTTTTAGGTACATTTTTTTATTAAATAAAAATCCGATCACTATTTACGGCTCGAGTTAATCAAATCCCACCATGGATAGGTATAGATAAAGGTATTTATTTTTTTTAAACCTAGATGATGTTTTTGTGAATTTATTCCTAAATTAAAAAAATTAAATGAAACCAATTAAAATAAAATCATGCCATTGAGAATTTCTTTTCGTATAGTTATGTCTATAATTATATTTCTTAATAGTCATTAAAAATTACCTTTGCCATTAAATTCTGAGCCTAGGCGGGTGTAAAAAGGGAAAGTAATCATTACGGGATTGTGAGAAATACAAATTGACGACTGTTTAGTACCCAATCCAAGAAGTGGTGATATAATAAAAATGCAAAGTGAATGTACCATTAGACTATGATGTAAAATAACTACACCTAGAATTACTATCTATATTCTAACTATACTAATTACTCGATAAGTATTATTCTCACCTTAACTTTATGGGCATAGTTTATATCCATCGTTATGTCAAATAAAGTTTAACGACCGCTATCTACACAATCTCGACAATTAAACATCATTATTATAAAATACTTACTACTGTAAAAGAATTTATTAGTATTGGCTATTATTGTCTTCATCAATAATAATACGAATATAAATTCAATTATGTTCAAATACCTCCTCTCAACACTTTGACAAGCTTCTCAGCGCACTTGTTGAACCAATTCGGAGTTGTGCCATCAGTATTACACTTATGCAGAACCGATGGCACAACCTCCTTCATCGGGAATCGTGAGAGGTAGAGGTTAGATCTACGGACGATTTGCCTCGGGGAAGGACGTGTAGGTTCAATCCATGGGTCTAGACCAATTCGTTACAATTCTTGAATCCAAGTGAATGAATTATAGGTAGGTGAGAGGAGCATGGCCGAATAGGACCGAAAGTTGCTATGGGTAACACTCAAGCGTAGAAACCATGGTTTACCGTAACCTGATTCTATATCTCTTCGCGATATCTTAGATCCTACAATCTTCACGTTTAACCGCGTTACTATCTGTAATATAACATAAAGGGTGTTGTTCCAATCCAACTAGTATCCCCTTTTTTTCAAGTGTTATTAAAAATAAAACTTAATTGGTCCTAGATATGATGAAAAGGTTTCTTTTGGTAGTGAAGTTAATTTTTTAATTTATTCCATTTCTTCTGTGCAATTATATCTGGAATTTCTCATGGAAAGGGTTATTTTCCAAAAAAGGAGTCCGGTATAAAATTTAATAATAAAATAATTTCATATCTGCTGAATAAGTTTCCTAAGGCCTTTGTAAACTTACGTAAAATAGTACAAAATAAATGCCAGAGTGCGACTGTAGATATGCTTTTTGCATGCATATGCCTCTAGCATACGGTTGTGGCACCCACTTTGGGAACCTCTGTTAAGGAGCATTGAAGATTGAAAACCCAAGGGCATTTATAGCATCAGCGTGGACAACAACGTCCTGATTTTACAACGTATCATCGCCTGCAGCGCCACAATACCATCCCAACATAATTAGGTTTTATCAGGTACAAGGTGAGGCCCCTGAGGACAAGAGGTAGATGTTAGTTTAAACGGCCCTCTTGCGCAAGGGGGCAACAGTATCCTGTCAGAAATGTCAGAGGTTGTGGCGAAATTTAACTGACGGCTCGAACAATCGGTTCATCTTCTGGAGCTGACGTATGACTTGCAGAGAGGAGCTTTCTATATGGTCATGGAATTATTCTCACTTAATAAGAAGCGGCTTCCTAGAACATTATTCTTTGGTAATTGCTGTTGCCTTAACTTGAGGCAAATGAGTTTTCGTCGACTGAACTTTGTGTAATTACTAGATGTAAACTGCTAATAAAATTTAAAAGAGATTTATTCATGAAGGAAGTGGGATAGAGTTGGAAGATGGAGTAAAAACTAGTAGCCTTTTTATGACTTTTTTTTTGCAATTTACTTATTAGTCCTTACCAGTATAGCAATTATTTGACAACCTTTAGATAATTGAGAAAATATTTTACCCCGTTACTATATAAAACTTCCGTTATGTTCCTAGAAAACATTCATTATCAGCCTAAAAAAATTAAATAAAGGAATAAACTGTCAACTTTAACATTTGAGGAGTCCATAACATTTGTGAAAATTAAAGTAGCTGTGGCATCTTGTGAGGCATAAGTAGTTGTGAATGATAATATCGTTCAGTAATATTATGTTATCACCTAAAGTTAAAGGAGCAGTGATCTACAACTTGGCAAACCCAACCACGACCAGAAGGCTGTTGTAGGACATTCTGTTATAGATTCTATATTTATCAGTTCTATTATTGTCACTCTAAAATTTTATTTTATCTTTTTTTTTTTTTAATTATTTATTTAATCTAATTTGCAACTGTACAAAATAATACAATAGGTAAATATGTAGTATGTTTTGATATACACTTGAAAATCTTGGGAAGGAACCACCCATTGGTGGTACTTCAAACATTAATTTAAATTAGAAGGTCCCGTGGCCAAATTCTTTTCAGACGCCTCGGAGGATTACCAGGGATTGTTAAGGATGAATGATTAAGAATTAAGGGTATTTTATCTTAATTTCTTTTTTTCCATTAGAATTAAATTATTTATTTTATTACATCCATAAATATCATTGTTTTTGTTATCATCTTTTATTAAGAATTATTATTTTAATCTATTTTTTTATCTTAATTTTTGTTTTATTTATGGCATTGTATATAGTTAAGGGTGTCTTTTGTAAGAGACTATACTCCCCCCCCCATAATCAATTTTTAAAAAAATATTACCTTTTGCGTTAACCATGTAAAGCCCGCCAAGCCAATCTGATATTAAATAAACAAATAACATAAAATATTATGTTACATTTTTGTTAATCTTTTTTTCATTAAATATTTTACATTTTTATTTTTTCCCCGAACGAGATGACTACCTATAACTCAAGTTATAGTATAATCAAATATTATTATTAAAAACTTGCTATCAAGTTTTTTTATTGATAATTGCGGTATATTTCCTACCTTATGTATTTTTACTTTCACTTACCAAGGTATAGAATATATAAAGGAAAGTATTGTAATCGTAAAAAAATTCGAATTCGAATGAGCAATAGAAATACATTTTTTAAATTCTCCGAGTCCAAATAACAAGTCTCGCAACATGGTCTCTGAGTGAATGTGAGTCTAGCTTAAAAACGAAAAGTTGCACGAAAACTATTATTACAGTTTAAAGGCGGATATAGGTCTACGATGTGACAGAAACTTCTTCCATAGTCCAACTAGAATACCTCTTTATATAATCGATTTTTCACATTTTTTCGATTTTCTCAAAAACAGCAGTAACAATTTTGATTAAACCCAGTTTAAATGTATAATCTTTAATGTCAGTTAAATCGTATCCTCATTGAAATAGTTTAACAGAACTAAAATGCCGAATTTTTAAAATCCGTCTTCTAAAGTACTTTTAATTTCGTAAATTTGAAATAAATTACCAGTTGACATTTTTTCCAGTAGTATGCAATGGATAAATGAAAGACTTTGATAAATAACCTCTCGATTGCTTACGACTTCGTTATCTTTTATTTAATTGTTGTATTCTTAGTACGAACAAAGTTTATATTCGTTATTCCCACCCCAATAAACTTTTTTTTTTAATAATTTATTTATTGTTATTTACAACTGTATACATCATGTAAATTTGCTGAAAGTGACATAATGGCATGATACAAACATGTGGAGAATCTACCCATTGATAGAACTTCAAAAACATTCTAGATTTCGAGGCCATCTTCTTTTCAGACGCCTATGAGGATTATTAGGTAATGAAGGAGAAGCCAGGCTGGAAACGAGTTGGTTTGGGTGGTTGGGAAGTTTCGGTATCTGGTTTTGGACAAATCGGCAACATATGGGACATTCAGGTCATGATGGATGATTTGATTTGTGACGAAGTAAGGAGCGTTAAGGATTTAACGAAGGATTTTGGACTGTAAGGATTGGATTCGGGAGGAATTCGATGATTTAGTCCAATAAACCTCCTTTGTTTCTTGTCTCTTAGACTTTTTCGATATGCTTACTTAGAAAATACAATTTTTTTTAGTAGATTAGCTCCTAAAAAAGATTTATTTATTTTTAGAACTGAGAGACATTTCTTATTCAGAAATATGTTTCGGGTATGCTTAAGTTTTCTTTTATCGTGTATCATTTACAGAGAATGCCTCGGAGATCATTTAATAACTATGATGTAAAAAAAACAACATAATTTGGACCTGAAGGTGTTAAGAGTTAATGTCCGTGCCAATCTCTTGTTTGAGAAGACGGTTGGCCAGGTAGCGCACGAAGCCTCTTTGGCAATACTCAGGCCTAGACCCCGACCTCAAGCTCCTGTCTCAAATCGCTTCGACCTCAGGGTGTATTACTTCGTCCTTTTTATAATATTTATCTTTCTAAAAAAAATGTTTAATCAATTTTTTTAATATTGTATTGTTGATTAGAACATGCGTCAACCACGAGGTCAATTTTAATGTAATTACTTCCACTTACCGATATATGAAATATATAGTATAGGGAAGGATTGCAGTAAGGGAAGTAAATAATTCATATATATATATAATAAAAAATAAGTCAAACAAAATAGTCAAACAAAGATCACTAAGTCTAACAAAATAGTCCGTGCCTGTGTGTACAGCTTTGCCAAAAAACAAAAAGTCATGCGAAACTGTAATTACTTAATTAGGGCATGTGTATGCCTGGGATTTATTTTTATTTTGTGCTGCTTTTGTTTTTGAATAAGATTTTCATATTTTCTATAAATGTTTCATATTATTAGTATTGTATAGTATTTAATATGCCTATGGTATATTTAACTATAGCATTTATATAAGTATAGTATATATTTTTCCCCCTTTGTTTGACTTGGTGCCTCAGTTATTTTTATTTAGAATAAAAATTTGTTTAATTCTATTTTTTTTTATTTTTTTTTTTTACCGATTTGATATTTATTTATACTTTAAACACTGCATTATATCATTAGAAATGAACATTTTTTTGACATAAATAGATTTTTTTTTTTTTTACTTTTCCTCCTTTAATTTTAATTGTGAATAAGAATTTATTTTTATTTTGGAAGGAGATAGTTGACCTTATGAAGTAGATAGGAGGAAGATGGCGGTCAATAAATGAATCAAAATAGTAAAAGAAAACTATTTATTGTTAAACGTTTCGCCCCACTCTGCAGGGCTTCGCCAGGTACAGGGCTGTCTGATGGTAGTAAAAAGGACAACTGAAGTTTTCTTTTACTATTTTGATACCTTTATTGACCGCCATAAATACTATCTTCCTCCAATCAAGAATTTATTTTATTTTGTTTATATTTATTGTTATATTTATTTACATTGTAGACTACATATAAATTAAGTTATTTTTATTATTATTATTAGTTTGTAGTTAGATTATTTTGCTTTTATCTGTTCATGATAATATAGAAACATAATTAATGTAACACGTTTAATAATAGGAAGTGATGAACGAATGGGAACAATTTTCATCTTCCCACTCTGACTGAAAAAGGTTGCTACCCGCAGAATAACCCACTTTCTTGCTTTAGTTTGAATATGTTAAGACCTTAAAGAAATAAGAAAAAATACAGAAAGAGAGAAAGAAAATGGTGAAAAGAAACTTTACAATGTTTTCTTTATCATCATTGATAAACCATTATAGCATCATTGTCAACTCTACGTCATTTGTCCCTGATACTTAAATCCTAATACACCGTTTTCTCCAGCACGAAACATAACTCACGATTCGAAAACTATAAACCTTAATTTGGGATTGATGAGCATTATCACCGAGGTGAAACCCAAAGACTATTCGGCCTAGCGCACGAGTATTAACACGCTATTACACGATACTATAAACTTCTTCTTGTTGGACGCATCATGTGATCTTTATGGTTTTTAAGTACTTCTAAAAATTTCATAAAATTCAATTTTAAAGCATGTTGTAAGATATTTTACCTGATTTAATATTAAAGAATTTTATTTAAAAATTCTTATTTTTCGAGTTATAAGCAAAAAGCATATAGAATCGCTTAGATAAAAATACTTTTTTCTAAATTCTCTTCTTGAATCTTTGAAGTCCGAAATCTTTTATTTATTTAATTGCTTAATTTTTAGGTGTCATATGCAACTACAGGGTTAGTGCCACCCACCGTATTCTGGACTTCGTGGTTACATTCGATACAGGTTGTTCTGGAAATTTTTTTTAAAAATCATATCTAGAGTTTTACGATTTTTTTAGGGTAATTGTTACGTCTTGCTTTCGTTTTCACTAATTCAGCATGAAAAATTACTGAAGAAACATGCATCACTTATACTAAAACTAATATTTCATTGAAAGACCCATATTTTACCTCCCTTTCTAAAACACATCCTTCCATCATATAAATTTTTATGGACTCAGAAGGAGGGTAAAAACCCCTTTTATTAATTTAATTATTTTTTTATTGGAGTGTTTTTGGCACTTCATTACCCGTACTATGGGGTCCGATTTTCAGGCTGTTTAATTACTCGGTTTAATAATTAACTCAAAGACTGATGGTGATATTTGGAGTTAACCATGGAGAGACATAACCACCTTTGACCTTTTCGTGTTAGCCGAAGAGTGCTGCCTACCTCCGTGGCGGCCCTTTAGTGCAATAGCACCGAAGGGAACGATCGTGCGGCGCAGAATGGACCTTGGGAGAGAGGACCCCTCACAAATCCTCAATCACTCTTCCTACTCTAGGATTTTCCTCACTTAATCATAGCCCTCGGGCTGACTTTCGCGTATATCAACTGAAGTGGAAAATCCTCCATGTTAGAACTCAACATTTAAGGTCAGATTTGATTATTTTAAAGTATATTTAATAAGCTCCTGCAGGACAGGTGTATAAAAATGTACCATCGGTTATTGCTTTGTCAGGATCAATCACGAGTTCCTCACTTGAAAGGAGCAACTAAAGAACCTCTGATAGCTTGGAGAAAATTTAATCCCATCGACTTCTAACATATGTCCCTATTATTTTTATAGTAGACATTGCATGAAGACACAGGCGATTATTCTGAAAATGTATACCTAGAATATAGATTTTCAGGATATCCAATTAAAATAAGTGAAACACAGTACAACATGGTTCATCTTTTATATAGTAACTTCTGGGGAAAAAATTAAATATCCTCAAAACTCTAATTATCTATTATTTATTCATTTAATGAAGTTTCAGACTCACAGTTGGTCTATTTTTGGAGAATATAATAAGGATAATTAGAGTTTTAACGGGATTTAATTTTTTTCTACCCAGACCACTTTGTATACCACGTCCACGTAGAGAATTTTCTGTTAATGGTTGAAACAACCTGTCAAAGACTGCCTTTATTGGGAGAGATCTTTCTAAAAGAAACTCAGCACAAGTAAACCTTTCATTTTTTTAGTTTGATCTCTTAGAGCTTTATTTGTATTATTTAAATCTCAAATGTAATTTTCATAGTCTCATACTCATTAAAGTTTCCAAGTACCGAAAATTTACAAATTTAAAACTATAGATTCTGGTGTCCATAAAAGTATTATATTATCCTTTGTTATGTATTACGATAATCCATAAGTAATAGATCCATCTATTCCCATCACTTAGTACTGATTGGGGCAGCGACCTGACAACACTCACTATAACATACAAGTTAAAACAGATACTATCAATATTAGTGAAGAAACACATCTTGGGCAATGCCTGACGTGAATTGATTGTATACTTAGCCATAATTTCTTAACTTTAATTTATATAATAACCTATTCGTTTCTTTTTTTTGCCTGAGTCACTGCCACTCGTTGCTCGTAAGTTTAAATCATTTCCTTCTTTGACATTTCACAATCTCTTGTAATTATATGAACTCTGGATGGATAAACAAGTTTTCCTGGTTGTGTTATTAATTTTGATTTGTTTTTTAAATTTAATTTTCTGTTTAATTTTGACCAACGTTAATTTTAACTGAAAGATCTTTTGAAATGTTAATTGTCTATAAATGGAAGCTATTTTTTATCACTCTAACTTTGCCTTATACTAAATAATTAATTTCTTTTTTGATCGGCATTATGAACCTATAATGGAGGCCTTAGTTTTCCAACTACAAACTCAGTTGCTTATTTATATATCTTCCAATAACCTCCCAGTCGTCCCATTCATATCTCTTCCTAAAATTCCATATTAAATTTTCGATGACATGTCTAATCCTACGTTAATGTTTTGTTTTCAGCAAATTTCTCTATATACCTGGTATTAGATATTTTCTCTTTTGTCCCACAAGGATCCCAAAATTCACTTCTATTTAATGTTAAAGATTAGGCCATTGTCTTAAATGTAAAAAATTGTACAACTATTAGATACGTCTCTAGGGTCCCAAATTTGAGGGGTCTGTCCTGAATAGGGATTGGCTGTTTCACAATTTTACGGGAGTTCCTTATGTTTTTTCTTTACTTTTCCCTTTCGTTTTAACCTTAAAAACTTAACAGCCTACCACTCGTAGTGGCGCTACTTTGATTTTCTTAATCATGTTGTTTGTTGTTCGTTTAGTTGTTTACTTATTTTACTATTATTTGTCCACCTAATTCCATTTTATTTTACATCCATACTTTTATTTTATTTTTTTATCTTTCCTATGAATAAATAATGGAATTGAATATGTACAGCTCTAATATTCATTCCAGTAAAGCGTGGCAGATTGTATTATTATAACAATAAAATATATTATTATTAAAATATATATTAAAAAAAAAGATTTGCGTTGCTGATATCAGTGTTTCGATTTTAAACCGAAATAATGGACCCCAAAAAAATTTAGAATAGTCCAACTAATATTTTTTTAGTCATTCCTTTCTATTCAACAAAAATCTTTTCATTTGGAAAAAAATACTTCTTTTTTATAGAGAATCAGCTCATTGACTTCATGAACATTTTTGTTGCTATTAAGTTCTAAATCAACTGCCTTAAATATATATATTTCATATCATTTCCATTCCTAGTGCAACTGTCTACTATAATACTCACGTCCGGGAATAAATATTATAAATTATTATACTGATAAATGAATTGATATTCTACCTTGATAAAATTACTTTTATTTATACATGGAATCCTTATTCCTAATTTGTTTTAATTTATTTTTTATACGATTAATAATAATTTACTGTGTTAATTATCGAATCTTCAATTCCTGAAACAACTGAAGCATAGTTCTTCTTCCTATGAATGCTGTTCCTTCGCTTAGAAACCTCACGCATTAAACTCCCCGAATAGGCAATATCAATGAATATTCAAAATGACATTTCCACTAAAGCGTTACATCAGTGAGACCTCCACGTGATCTGAGGCAAGTTTCAAGCACAATGTAATTATAAATTCTCTTATGAATGATAACGGTCGAATGCGTCAGTAGGTTTATTTTAATTACTTAATGAAATTGGGTTTAAAAGAGAAATTCATGAAAAATATCTAAATATACTTTATTTTTAGGTTCCTTACTTATAGGGTTGGCAAGAAAGTAATTACGGTTTGCACCACTAGATAGCATTGTGCTTGCTTCGTTAATGTTTTGTCAATATTAAATTTTTATTTATTTATTTTTTAATTTCGATACATTAGGTTGCTATATAAACGAATTACACCCGTAGTATTCTTTGCTGCTGTCAGTTTTAACATGGAGTGCAATTATAAGCATTTTCGACACATTTTATTTTTTTATTTTCATAAAGGCAAGAAAGCGGTTAAGGTACACAAAGAGATATACACTTTCTGATTTATCCTTTATGATAATAAATATATTCTTGGCAACTCTATATAATTAATTTCAGCCTTAAGATTTTTATATTGAAAATATAGTAAAACCATTATAGTTTGATCGACTCTTCCATGCCTTCAGAATCAGTTTAAGAAGATGAAGTACGTGGTTTTATAAACAAACATGTAGGACACGAGTAACCATCACTCAATAACGGCTTCTTCCAAAACTTTCAATGATTTATCTTCATTTTTTTAAAAAAACAGCATTAAATCCGTTTAATTGGTAATCTCATTTTTGTGTTAAGATGCTATGAAGCAATCTTAACCTTACAGATTTCTTTTCCGGTATAGGATATCTCTAACCATTGTTTCTGGTATTCAAATCTCACTTATTTTAATAATTGTATCTTCATAAATCATTCTATATCTTGAACAGAAATAAGATTGTTCTCTATTGTTGTCTGCTCTTCTCCAAGCATTGCTATGGCATTATCTATTATTCTTTATATTCACCTTTTTTTGGAAAAGTTAATAAATAAATCCACTACATGTAATATCATACCATAATCTGACATTGATGTATTATTCATTATTATAAAATTGTATGTATATAATGAATATGAAACACACTTCTCACTAATCTACTAAGTAGTGTAACTAGAACCTACCTCCTAAAACAGCTTCCCGTAAAATTGTATACAAATAAAATTAACTAGCAAGGGAACCAAATCAGTTTATTGAGGAACTATGAAGATCCCACATCATTGTGAAAGTTTGCCTCGGTTCTTTCTAGACCATCGTTCCGTACATCAATTGGTTCAAAGGTTAGGTGCCTCTCAACATTTGAGCTTATACAACCTCAGTACGTAACGTAACTCGTGCCAACTTAGCAACATATCGTTTCAAAATGATCTACAACCATGATGCTAGAATGAAAGCATGATTTTAGCCATAAGAGATTCCGTTATGAGGACATACAGTAATTTTTTTCATTTTTTTTATCTTTTGAGAAAAGAAGCGTTTTAATATGTCATAAATAGCAATTATATTGAGAAAACCGCAGTATGAAAAAAAGTAATATGCCAGTTCATTGCGGTTAGTTTTGTCTTTAACACCGTTGAGTTCCCACAGAATTAATCCAATCTTTCCACTCTAGCTAGAATCAGTTTGAAAACTCGTGAAATAACCCACTCTTTTAGTGAGTGAAAGTCTAAAACCCAATAAACATTGATTTGGTTTAAACAATATTTTGGAACGCTCCACGAAATTTTACTAAATTTTTTCTATATCATAAGACCCTTAGTTAGTTGTCATTGAAAGGGTTTATGATTATTATTAATGGTATAAAATTATTGAATATTGGTGGGAGTTTCTTTTATGGAACAGCTCTAAGGTTTCTCCTTAGCCTACATATTTCAAGATCACATCAACACATACTATTTGTGAGGGGAGGTTCATCAGCACTTTTCAATGACTTCCGGTATTCATGAAACTTAGTATGCATGATACTGTTTTTTGTTTTTTTTTTCACTTTCTCTTAACTAAGTATAAAGTTTATAGAAAGGGGAAGTATGTAATACGATAGGTAAAATAGTCCCTTGAGACCATGTAAAAAAGTCACTAAATGCACTCTGTATGAATGCAAAATTCCTTCACGAACGAAAATTTGTACGAAATAGTATATATTTAAGGTCGAGATGTTACAAAGAACACCAAATCGGAAGTGCCACTTTTTGTCAGAGATTTTACGCTATTCTATCCTATGAATGAGGTCTTACGATATTTGAAATGGCCCAAAAGGGTGGAAATGCCGAATTGAGAAACTTTTTTCTACTAAAGTACATTTAATTTTGTTTATTTGAAATAATTTAGTGTCTCTCATCGTAAGTACTGAAAAAAAAATATTAATTATGAAACCATTTGATAATTAATTAAAGAGAAAATGTTTTACAAGGTTGAAATCAAATTAAATTAAATAAGAGTCGTGATATATAAGTAGAAGTATTATACATCTAAAGAAATTTAGAAATATTAATTTTTTTTATTCAACTGAGGTTCTCTATTGATAACCTATACAATCCCAAAGTGATAATGTCAAATTCACCTGTTCAACTAACAGGTCATCCTAGAAATATTTATACTTAACATATAAACTCGTGTATGACATGCGAAGTGGTAGGGCAGGAAGGGCCCCATTAACCCTGTTAACTTTTTAATTTTATTTTGTTTCATCATCACACGGAAACTTGTACATCATGTCTATCATCACTGTATATCATCATGTTGAAGCTTGTACATTATATATATCATCTTACGGAGGATTTTTTAATATTAATTACTCTTGTATTGAAAGGTCGTTGAGTAATTAATGTATTTATTGATATGAATGGTAATATTTTAGGATCTCAACAACTTTTTGTCAATATCGTTAAATGTCCCAGTGCCTCTAGCTGTATTTTATAGCTGTATTCTGTATGCTATAACTGTCTTCAAGTAACTGTAAAATGTTATACATTTGGAAGAAGATAAGGTTAAAAAAAAAAAAAAAAAAAAAAAAAAGAACGTGATTCTCTTGAATCAGAGACCTGAGACACTAACCAGCAAAACAGGCCTTTTATATTTTGGTTTACGAGCCATCGCCATAAACAACAGAGACCGCAAAGCCGAACCTTGTGCAACGCTTTCTCAATCTTGAGATGAAAAGTTCAATTATGCAGATTCCGTAGAGGCAGCGCACGATCCGTTCCTTTCCCCTCCCCCTTCTAATAATCTGAACATTTGACAAAAGATGTTCCGTTTCCATCTTACACAAAGCCCTTGTACCCCGCCTCTTGGCTGTTGCCTAACTCACTCCTATATTTATTTACTTTTGTCAGTGACGATTACCTATGCATTCAAAGAATCGGCGGATAATATCTAAATGCCTATTTCCAGCATTGCATCATTTGTTGGTTAAGAATGGGGAATGAAATTAGGTTTACATTAAATACAAGTGTATATTTTTTATAAGAACAATAAAAGTTTTAAAAGACACTCGAAAAGTTATATTTATATGATTACTACTAATATTATCAACCATTACATATTATTTCTATTAAAATAATATGCCTTCAACTATTAAGTATTTAATTGTATCATTGATTTCATTGATTTGAGTTTAAATAAGATAGTTAATAATCAATAAATAGTTTGTTTATCTAATAGTGAATAGTGTATTTTAATCTAAAATTAAAGTTTTAAAAATTAATAAAGTTAAAAAAATAGGGTGATTTTGACTTGAATTTGATGACCTGAGCAAAATAGCCTGTAAAACATTTTTTTTCAAATTTTGATGTGAGGTGTGAATTCATATTTAAGGTATGGTATATTATTAATAATAATGTTTATGTTAAAATTGTTACAAATGAATACATAATAAGCTGTTAAATGTTTAGATTGTCCTTGAAGATGGCCGAATTGGCCGAAACGTTGGACTATTGATATAATAAAGAGTGTTGAGACTTAATTAGGATACCGTTTGATTTATTAAATGATAAAAGAGTCCATTTGAAGATTACTAGCTGGTTAGTGATTTCCGATACTGCCGAACGCTGGGACTCGTGTTTTTGTATATTTATATATATATATTTATTTTAAATATAAAATCGCCAAAAAAAAGTTTTGTTAATATCGGTTACCTCCTCACTGTGCCCTTCCATTGTAAGTTTCGTTTCATTCCATTTTTCAATGAAAATTATTTTTAGTAATCTTTAAACAGGCTTATACTGTAGGAAAAGAACCGCTGAGTACACCCTAAATACATCTAAATGATTCAGTTGTTTAAAGATGAAGTCCCTTATATCATCCAGCACTTTCTCCCACTTCTCAATAACTTACTCTTACACATCTAATGTATTTTGTCCCTCTTACGTAAGCAGTTCTAAAGAACTCCTACAAACGTTACTTAATCTTTATTATTGTCTGCTACCAAATTGGACATTGAAAACACTTAGTAAACTGTTATTAACAATATAATATCAATTCTTGTTTTTTCTTACTAACCATTGCATTAAAAACATAATTAAAAATCATTGAGCTTCAATTTCAGACCAAAGGATGTTCAGAGCGCATAAACCTGCCGGTGCTAACCCAAAACTTGAAAATCATGTAAATTATTTAGCTTTTCATTTGAAAATAAACACAGAAACTATCACAGCATAAAAATAATTGCCCATGAATCAACATTTTTTTTATTACCTTAATGGTAAGGATTAGAAAATATTCCATCAACGCTCATGCCATGTACATATTAAATTATTCTGGTTATATAATTTCATAATTAATCGTGTGATTTATATGTCACTAGTATTTTTTTTTTTTTATTTTGTTTATTTCATCATTTGAACAACATCACGGGCAGTTTCCCCATTACCAAGTTAATTTTTCTTAGTTCTGTGGTGAATACATGTCAACTAAAATTAAAACACTTTTTTTATATTTTAAATAATTGAATAAAAGTTAAAGATGTCCAATTTTAAGTGTTTTCAACTTATTTATTCTATCTGTCATTAATATCTATTTTTTCCATAATAATGAAATGAAATGAAAAAATAATTTTATTCTGAGACATATGTCCCCTAAGAATAAATGCATGGTTCATATATTAAGATTTTTATCCGGCAAGCATTTACAAATTTTCAGATAGTAGAATGAAATTACATTGGTATATTGGCTCTACTACTGTTTATAATGTTAATCAATACGTGCCTATTTATTTTATTACAATGATGTGGAGGTTTGGTTTTACAATAAATGGAGGAATAGGTGTTGCTTAAAGGAAAGAATGGATGGGGACTGGCGAATGGAGATGGGAAGAGAATTCCAGAGGGAGGTTGCACGTATGACGAAGGATTTGCTAAAGAAGGCGGTTCTATAGGAGGGCATATATAAATCAGTCGGTTGGGATCTTGTGTTTAATGAGTGGATGGATGAACGAAGAGTGAGGAAATCTAGGATATAGGTAGGTTTTTTGATTTTAAGAACTTGGAATAGGAAAACACCAAGGAGGTATTGCCTTAGGGAGGTTGGATAGAGCCACTTCAACTATAATAGTGTAGTGAAGTAAAGAAGTTGAAGATAGATATGGTAAATTACATGAAAACATTTAAGATTGTTGAAGAATTAGAAATATCTTTAACTTATATTCAATATTTTGAATATAACAATTTGTTTAGAATTTCTTTCTCTTATCAGGAATAATGCATATACAGGATCAGGAATAATGCACTTAATAATGGGCAAACTGCCCAAAACCAATATTCAAATAAAGAAAACGATTCATAAAAAGGGTAATATCTTCCTAAAGATAAATAACTAACATATCCTTTTGAACAGTGTTAAGTAAAAACTCGAAATTAATAATTAAACTATCACGCATCGAATTTTTATTTTATCTGTGTACTCCCTTTTTTTTTTGTAAAGTATTTATCCATTTATTTTATGTTTTGGATCTTTCATAAAACTATATATGAATTGATTTTTAATATTCAAAAACACTCACAGAAATATATTATTAATTTTTGAGGTTTCCTTATGAAATGGAAAATTTAAATATTGTACATGAGTCAAGCTAAACGGTTTCATGTTTCTCCCTCTTTCTAGAAACTTTAATATTCAAACATTTGATATGATTCATTAAACAATTTTTTTTAAAAATAAGTGAATGACAATCCAATATAAAGTCTACTTTTTTTTATATCTCATAATTATAATTTATACCACAATTAATTAATTTAATTAAGCCCAGTAGAAAAACGTTACAAAAAAGTAAATTTCATGGTTTTAATGCTTACTAATTAATTACTAACCTAGGTATAAGAAAATTGGCAATTATTGTAAGAAATCCTCGACCATGACCGCATGCTGTCCCTAACCTCAAACTGTCCACTGCATCTTGTTTCGGCTGATTGCTTCGAATTCACATTGCCAAAATTATCCCGCAAATCGTTGTTCATTACGCACTAACAGTGTTTAAACACACCTAATATACATCTTGAAAATTACCAACTGTTATATAACGAAATACTATTCAATAAACAGTTGCTAAACCCTACTGAGAAATCTCTGTGGAAATGTCTAAAATAACATTAAATTTTCTTCTTCATTATCCTAGTTAAATTTTCTTTTGCCATTACTTTGACTTATAGTATTAGATATTCTCTTAACAGATGCTTAATCTGAGGAAAATATATTGTGATGATTTTTTTCTAATTTCACTAACTCCAAACCCTAATTTTAGCTAATATTGTTCTGTAATCACGTTTTTAAATTTGTGATAAAATTCGTACATAATTTTGCCAACTGATTGCCACTCTTTCATGCGTTCTCTTCCCATCTAAAGTACACTGATGATAGTGTTAAACCCTACCATTGCATTGTCAGATCCTTACTTGGATCTTTCATCCTAAAATAATATTTTTTTAAAATTAATTCTTGGTTCTTATATCATAAAGCTCCGATTGAAGACAAGGCCAGAATTAGCATTTTCGGATCTCACTATTTTTTTAATGCAATTTATTCACTATTATTTTTATGCAAGAAAAGAATACTGTATTGACTTATTCTTCGCTAGTTCAACTTTTGGGCTATTATTTTATTTTTTTAAATATCTTTCTTTTAGTTGCTTTTGTTTCCTTTAGGAATAAAACTTATACTCAATGGACAGTACAAGGTGTTGCAGTATCCCGCAACTATCTTCTCATGACCCCTTTCTCACCAATTTAATCAATTAATTTGGTCATTGTAGTAATATTTATGTAATAGTTTAATTAATCAAATAATGAATGACTTTCTGTCTTTGTTCTGTAATTTTGGATCAGTTTTCTATTTTTGTTACTTTAATACTAGCTGAATTGTATTATACAAAGACTGTATTACACAATCCTCATAAGGACCTTATGGTCCTTTGCATCGTATGGTATATTGGTTCGATATATCATAATATGTACGATATGCATTTCCTTGTTTCAAATTTTGGGCTCCTTAGTCTTGCTTTCCATATCATTATTTCCGTGTATATTTAAAATAATAATGGGATTAAGTTGCCCCCTTAATTTTGCATATTTATACAAACTTCCCTAATTCATTGTCGTTGAAACTAATTATACTAAATATAAGTAGAGTTTGTCTACGTTAAGAACTGGTAGTATATACTTTAGTAGTAAGTATATACTCTGACGAACACAAACACATTTACAAATTCCAATTACATATTTATCTTTTAACACGATATAAATATTAAAAAATTCAAAAATATTTATTAAAACATTATTAAATAATTGTTTTGTATTTATTAATAACATTATTAAATGAATAATAATAATTTTCAATCGTAGATATATTCGAATAGAATATTTTTTTTTAATTTTATTTATTTCGTTTGATTGAATATTGTAATTTTTTCAATTCGTGATAGGGCTGCTAAAAATGTGAAAAGTTGTTATCCACATCAAAAGTCGATAAAAGAATTGGCGTATCAGGAGGTTGCGTTTGATTTAAGTTCGCCCCTCAAGCTGTCAGCTATCGTGAAAGTAAATTTTAAAATAACAATAATTATATAAAAAGTCCTTGTAGACGCGATTAAAGGTGAGATGGGATCGTGCAAACTACCCTTCACCTTGGCTACAGATCTGAGGCAGCCACTGTTGATGGGGCATGCGGGCCAAGGCCCCAGTGCAGTCTTGGATGTTCCTTATCCCTTCATCTTCGGCTGCTGATAGTGCATCCATGTGTGCTGTTTCTTCCGCAGTTAAGGAAGCCATAGGTCAAACAAGGGTTCGCGAATATGTCTTCGAGCATAATGGAAGAAACAACTAAGACTAAACAAAGTCTGTGCATCGTTTAGGTATATATAAATAAAAATAGTGCCAGCCCTATACACTTCAAGACTATCCTAAGAAGGCGTCAGTAACGTCAAAGCAACATTAATATGAGTATTTTCAGTCATGAACCTTTCAGAGAAAAAAATATTCTACGTTCCAAGATACGTAGAATCAAAAAGTTCGTCCGTCTGCCGTCCGCAGTTTTTCTCCAAGACTATACTAGACCAATGTTTTTCACATTTAGCACCAAAGGAAAAACTTGTCATAACCATCCTAACTTTTTGCAGAATAGAGGCCAATCTGAAGTTTTGTAGACCCAAAAAAAAAATATTACTACACAAACCCGAAAAAAATGGATGGATGGATTGATTGAGCTGGTAATGCACACAGGCTACTTTTTCATCAAAGAGACTATATTAAAATTATTATTAAATTGTTTACAATAATAATTATCCGAATCAGACTATTATTAGGTAATATTTAGCGCGTTAGAATTTGTATGGATTTTTTTAAAAAGTATTTAGTTGTTTTCTTTTGAAAACCCTTTTAATATAATTACTTTTTGGGATAACTCCAAACTATATATCTCCAGGAACATCCTATATGCTCGTTTGAAAAACAATTAAATTACCGTCCAGCAAAAAAACAATTTACTGATAAAATTAATTTAAATAATTCATTTTTAAAAAATAATTATGACACGAATTCAATGACCAAAATCATTTAATGTCCTAACAATTTTTTTAATTTCAGATATTTTATGCCCATTTGACACAGAATTTTATGTAATCTAATTTATAAAAGAGTAAAATTTTCTGAGTAATTTATCGTTTAGGTGATATTTGAGATGAACTGAAAATTTTGGATCTAAGTTTTGAGGACCCTTCAAAAAGCACTAACCGAAAAAATTCGAATTCACATGCAAATAAAAAGATTGAAACTTTTTTCCAGTTTTGCGAAATTTAATGAGCCTTTCTATATTGAACAATAACATATTTAGAAACTGCAAGCCCGCTTATAACATACGTACTGCGGGTTTAGTATTGATAGCTTCGTCGAGGGCATGGAAAACCAGGAGTCCGTTTTCCATTGTGATTTCAATATCCCTGTTAAATATAGTTTTAATTTACTCTTATTTATCATTTCTGTTGGATAAGTGCGTTTTTCAGACATAATATTAATAAACCAATTAGCGAGGGAGAGGTACCACTCGGAAGAGATTTTTACGTAGAGCGTAAAGTTGCATCTAAAATTATAGTAAATGTTCCCAGCATTTTTAAATTAAAGCCAGAATAATATTGGATTAAATTACTCAAGAATTCACAAGAAAAGGCAGAAACAAAGTTTTTCTACTGTTTGTATTCGTTATTTGAGAATTGACTAAGTTCCCTGTTTAAAAAAAAAAATCACCGAAGACAGACCGTTATTAGAAAATATACAGTATATTAAACAAAAGAATGTCAGTTCGGAGATTCAGATTTAAGAAGTTTAAATATATTATTTTTCCATGACAAAGATGTTATTACCTTCTAAAAGGAATTATCATCTTAAGCACTTTTAGCAACTAATTTTTGTATGACAGTTGATAATTAGGGAAAATCTTTATATCTCATTGGAAGTTTATATTTCCATACAATTATCGACTTTAGAAAATTTATTCAAATCGATGCGAAATATTGCAATTTTGTATTTTAAATTTGACTGTGGCACCTATATAGAAAATTTTGCAGGGTGGGCGAAGGTTAATGTAACATGATGACTATAATATTTAGAGGACAAGGAGTGATAATATGATAATAATTACTACAAAAATATAATTATTTTTTATTTTTTTAGATGGTTAATGGCGGCATGTGCAGCTGCACAGATAGCTACTGAGGACCTCTCAGCATTTATTAGCCAAGCACATGAAACAATGGCTCAAAGATTTCGCCTTCTTGAACCGCAATTATACATGAATGGTGATCACTTACTAATCTCAAAGCTGATTTATGTATTCTAATCATTTTTTGAATTTTGACAATAGTAATTTGAATCTTCTAGGAATAAGGCAGAAGGTAGGAAGTCCAGCATGGTTTATGGCTCATCCTGGAAAACCTGAGAGTAAAAATATCACACATGTGGCGCTTATGGCTGAAGAAGCTACAAAATATATGGCACATGCGTAAGTTGCCAATGTATATATGTATATGAAATTTTTATATATGAAAGGTAAAATGGAGTATGTTTGTATTTGGGGTAAGTGCATTATTAGGTATTTACATCAAATATATTTTGTTGATTAAGCTTCCATCTACAATAATTTGAAGTAAATAAGGTGGATTTAATTCATATAGCATAAATGGCAGATCTTCCAACAAAACTAATTTAATATAAATCCCCATTTATGGCTTGCCTCAAATACGCACTTTCTTTGACTTACGTAATATATAAATATATTTTTGTAATTGTCATCATGAATTTTAATATAATATATATGACATGAACAAGGTACTGAAATGACATATGGTTATTACATAATCATTAAATCTGAACGATGTGAAGTATTAATTTTCAATAAACTGAAAATAAGGTTAATGTGGTCAACCAAGATTAAATAAAATATTCCTTAACTTAACTCTTTACCTTACAATACCTTTTTTTGGTTAAAAGAATTATATTACAGAAATGAAGATTAAATATTCAGGTAGAAATCCTTCAGTACACTTATAGTACAACTTTAAGCATACTCAAAACTATCACAGTTGAATCCTGCTTATTCTCCACATTATAAATTATATTACTTTGTTTACTTTTAAATAATATTTCAGATCGACTGTTAGGATAATATAATGAGATTGTGTTTATGCACTCCTTTCCTAGATCTGTTTGTCAGGTTCTTTTACAATCCTATGTTTGTATAGACTTGGTCTGAGTGGTGTTGACCTGAAAGGGCTAAGCACCAGCGGGACAACGTTAGCCAGAATTTGTCCTAGCCATGAGAGTCCATGGTGTGAAGCGAGGAAGTATCGCTCTCTTTCTGGCCATTGCAATAATGTTCAAAGTCCTTCTTGGGGATCAGCTGGCACACCCTACAACAGATACCTACCTCCTGACTATGAGGATACGATTTCTCTCCCCAGAGGAACTGCAATCTAGTAAGTACAATTTGGCTATTTATTTACTGAAATATTTTTCTGTCTAATAATAAATATAAATAGTTTACAGACCTAAAAGAATTTTTTCAATCTGAAATTGTTTATTTATGTAATTTTGATAGAATAGCATGAAACAATAGTTTTAATAAGTAGGAAATAGAAGTGAATACAATAGCATTATCTTGTGTGTAATAAGGGCTGAACCCATTTCTTAGCTAAGCTTAAGTTACTATTGATTTCTTTTACCTGCTGTAATGATAGAAAGAAAAAATAATTATTCAACCAAACCAAAATAAATTTTTGTAAGTGATCGTTTTACATTAGTGATTTATCTAAAATAAACTACAAAGATAATTATGTTATACTAAATATTTGTGGTAAAGCAACAACAGTTAATCACAATCAATGCTGACACATAGTACTTCTTGTAAATTTTTTTCTAAATTGTTTCTGATTTAACAGCCCAGATGGGTTACCAAGTGCAAGAGAAGTTTCACTCGCCGTTCACAACCAACTGGACAGGATCCATTCACACCTTGTAGCAACCTCTGCCTTCTGGGCACAGATGGTGGCGTATGATGTGTCTCTCACTCCAAAAATGACAGGTGATAAAGAAAATTAATCTTGTTAAAACATATTACGACTATAGAAATTCGCCGATTGTATAAACATTGATGGTGTTGTAATTCTAAGGTTGAACAAAATTGAACTTCTACCTATTTTACATATACATACATTTTACCTTTACATTTACTGTCATTAGGTTGATATAATCTCTTTAACAACTTTGAGGTTTATTGGACTACCCTTTTATTGATGGATGAATATCGATTCAGAGAGTAATAATTTTTCTTATATTGGATTTTTGAAGGAATAGAAAAGGATTTTTATATTTACTGTAAAGGCTGTTAGTTTAAAGTTATGTTTTATAAGAAAGCATCAATTAGGGAAACTAGAGGTTAATGATTTTATATAATTTTGTTAGAAAGGAATTTGTTTTACATTTGCATTCTTTTATATGCCAAATAAAATCACTCAGTCTCAAAATTACAAGTACAAATTGATTTTTAAAGGCAAATATCTTATACATCAGGTCCTTTAAATTGAAGAAGGAAAATACTTAAATGTCGAAACTAAAAAATAAAAATTAATAAAATAAGATGTAATTATTTTTCATTGTTTAAAAACTTGAATTTGAATATGATTATTTTTGCTTCTTGGGTATATTGTGGATTGTAATCAAAATAATATTGACCTAATAAGGATTTGAATAAATTCTGAAGGTGTATTTTAATATTCTTTTAAAACAATCATTCATTTTCGTAGCATCTCTGGTGCCATTTATTATCTTATAATTCATCTTGAATACAAATTTCATTGATGTTCAATAGGATTTAGATCTGGATCAAGTGATTATTATGGTAAGCATGAAATTGGAATATTTTATTCATATTTCATATTTCATTAGCAAGATTGATGCTACCCAATTTTGTCTTTTCAGTATATTGAAACATATAAAAAAAGCTTATTCTTCTTCTTAACATGTACAGCAAGCATATATATACACAGTATTCTTTGAACTATTTAAATAATATATTTACCAAACTAGTTTTAATAATAAGTTGTAACTCATTGGACATTGATAAAATCTAGCCGATGATCCCCATAATTTCAAGAATCTTCATATAAATGACAAAAGTAAATTATGAAATGTAAAATATTTTAAAGCTTCAATTTGTTTTTATCTTTAAAATTACAATCTCAATATCTATCTAATTACATAGAAAAACTCTTTTCAGGATATAATGGAGAAAGATTAAAATGTTGTGGTGTCGAATTTTCTGATTTTCACCCTGAATGTTTTCCTATTCGTCTTCCTGATGCTGATCCTATTCATGGTTCTGCCAGATGTCAAGAATATGTGAGATCTGCTACTGCTCCAAGAAAAGCCTGTTCTTTAGGTAAATAATTTTGAATAATGACTACAGCTTAATCACACAATTTATAAATCTAAGATGCTGTCCATATTATTATAAATTATATAAAACTTATTTCTCAGTTCATCCTACACTAAAAAGAATAAGGACAAATCAAATCGAGATTCGTTATGGAATAATTTTTAATTTATTTATTAATTAATAAGAAATAAATACCTAGATTATTTGTGAAAAGAACATCTATGTTAGTAAACTTAGTAATTTATTCATTTACAAAATCTTTTTTCTTTTTTTTTCTTTTTTCAGGGCCCAGAGAGCAATTAAATGAAGCTACATCTTTCTTGGATGCTTCAAATTTATATGGAACATCTCAGGCAGATAATGATGATGTGAGGTTATTCAACGGTGGTTTATTAAGGCTTAATAATGGTCTTCTACCTTCTGATAATAAGACTGATTGTAAACCCAATAATAGATTTAAGTAAGTATTTTACTGTGATAATGAAAGTCCCCTTGAAAAAATGCTAAGTACCATAAAAAATGCATTTACATGATTTTAAATAATATTTGATTTACATCTTAAAGAAAGAATATTAAATCCTACACTATAATAGCTATTAGATTACAAAAATTATTCTTAAAATATAGCATTGCCTTCGCTTAAACTAAATATACTATGTTGTAATTTTTTAGATGTTTTAGAACTGCTGATACAAGAATGAATGAACATGTTGGCCTTGCGGCTTTGCAAAACATCTGGGCAAGAGAGCACAACAGGCTTGCCACAGAATTGGCAAAGCTGAATCCTCATTGGCTTGACGAAATCTTATTTCAAGAGGCTAGGAAAATAGTCATTGCAGAAATACAATATATTACCTACAATGAATTCTTGCCACTTATCCTGGGAAAAGTAAATTTTATCTAAATTTGATTATTTGGTTGTTTATGTGTTTTATTACATTTAATCAAAATAATAATATATTTTTCGTTATTTAGTTAAATAAATTCACAACTTGTCCTTATCTAGTAAAAAAATTTATAATTGACCACAAACTATATATAAGATGTTATTTATTATATCTACTACTACAATATATATATATATACTACTTATCAATTACAATAATTATAAGTTACAAAATTTATTACAGGATACAATGGCTGCTCATAGTTTATCATTGGAAAATGATGGTTATTTTCAAGGTTACAAAATTAGTGAGAATCCCGGAATAGCTAACAGTGTTGCTTCAGCTGCTCTTCACTTTTCTGTTTCACTCATGCCAACCATGTTAAAATATTACGACTCTGTAAGTAAGCATGAAAACTACTTTACAAAGCTTTAATGTGAACCATTTTTTAATCATTAAATATAATTTTAGGAGGGCAATGAAATAGGTGAAGATTCTCTTGGAAATTCTTTCTATGCTCCTTTTCATCTATATGCCAAAAATGGTTTAGAATCTGTCACACAGAGCCTTCTCAGGGTTCCAGCTTTAAATAATAATCAACATGTTAATTCAATATTCACAGATCACATGTTTGAACAGCCTGATGAAGGTAAGTTGATAAATATTGATTAGTATTTTCTTTGTGCTGATGACACATATTGGTTTCAGTGGATAACAACCTATTGACTGTTTCCTTATCTCTTCAGACAAATATCATAAGCCTTGAAGAATAGTATTAAAACTGAAGGATTAAAATTAATCTCCAAAAACTGGTCAAATTATTTTTTCCGTTACAATGAAAATGTTTCTTACAGTCCTAATGATATATTGCTTGTGTTAAACTGTCACTGAAATGTTACCAGTGGATCATTTCTTCCTAGGTCACTGCCAGATTATATAAAAATGAATATGAACTAGCATGTCTATATTTTATATTATAAATATAAATATAAGTAATAGATCTCGATACAACATATTTCAAAAAAAAATTCTTTTTTCTGGATAATCGTCAATTCATAAATATAATAAAATAATCATCTTGGATAATTACCACAACATTTTCTTGAAATATTAACCGAGCCAGATAATCGAAACAATATAGAAAAAAGAATGTTTTTCCCTTATTTATTATTTGCAGTCATTTTAAAAACCTTTAAATTAGGTTATCATGTCTGTATCCTGAATTCAAGAATGAATTAAAATACAAAAGACATATATTATTCATGATTGAATAAATAATCACATTTGAATATTCATTAAAAAAAATGTAATCACATTGAATTAAAAAAATTAATAAGAATTAACTAATTGAGGCATTTGTTTTTAAACAATTAATTATACAATTGGAAAGAGTAACATTTATAATGAAAGGTCCTATTCTGTTCCAGCTGGTTTGGATTTGGTTGCTCAACTGATCCAGCAGGGAAGAGACCATGGAATACCATCTTATAAGGAGTGGAGGAGATTCTGCAATCTCTTAGTGCCGGACACTTTTGAAGACCTGGAAGGAGATCTAACTTCTGAAGCAGTCAATGACCTTCGAAGAGTATACAAGTGAGAAATGGAAATTTAATCCTAAAACTAAATTTAATTTTATTTATTCTACTGTCCAATCAATCAAAGTTTGGTTTAAATATATATTAATGACAATACTTCCCCATTAGATTGTACAGCCAGCTCAAAATATTTATGATTAATCTTCTAACTTACTTTTTGAACTTCATAGTAAGCTTTTTAATTAACTACAATTCATTGATACACCCACTCTAATTATATTTTAAAATTTCCTGATTGATTATTTC